>NW_007377449.1:267694-489784 GCF_000475195.1 Diaphorina citri | reverse complement strand
GTCAGCTCCCATGGCTTAGTGGTCACTGCGCTCGCCTTGCACGCGGGAGGCCCGGGTTCGATTCCCGGCGGGGTCAAGAAATTTGTATCATGCAAATGATTGATTCTGTGACTGGCTGGTGCGGGGGCCACTCAGCCTCGGAGGAAAATGAGTAGCTATGGCATATAAATGCGCATAGCGACCGGTGCCAGCATGGTAGGTAAACATTGGATTTTAGGATTATTGAGATATTGGGAAAATCCTACAATGCTGCAGTGAGCACCAAAGTTGTGACATAATAACACAAAGAAACTGCATTGACATTTACATTATTGATGTTCACATAATTCAATTATTGATGAGACATAATTATCTTATTGATGAGACTTCTTATTTTAAGATGAGATCATTCCCGATTCAGTACTAGCCGAATCGAACCCAGCACCTTGTAAGTAAGAAGCTAGTTTGTACTCGTCCATTTGAACTTTGTGCCTTTTGGGATCCGAAGAGTATTGTACTTTGCTTGACTTGGTAAGAGAGAGAAAAAGAGACAGACAGAATGAGCTTGAGAGAGAGAGAGAGAGAAAGAGGGCCTTTAATTATTTTCCTTCGTTTCTTTCAATTCAAACCAGAAAATAACGAACGTCTGGGAATGAAATTTTGAAATTATTTCATCTCCCTTTCTCTCTCTTCCTCTCATTGCCTTCTTCATCTATTCCGTTTTCTAACTCTCTTTTTATTTCTCTCATTATTCTTGCATTTTTCTTATTGCCTTCTGTCTTTCTTCCTCCCTCTTCTCTCTCTCTCTCCCTCCCTCACACATTCTTTCCCATAGTACTTTTAAAATTGAAAATAATTGTAATTATTGTACCCAGTTATATTTGAATACTGAATACATGTATGTACCTACATACCTCCCTACTTATAAAAGTTCTAACAGAAAGAAAAGCAACCTCTTTCATAAAGAACAGCTTATTTTGCTGAATAATACTGTATTTCCCTTGTCTTCCATGGTAATTTTATATTTGTATGAAAATTATTTATACCCTCAACATAGAAACCTCCTCGACTTTTTTACTACAAAAACAAAATAAGCGATAAAAATTTCACAACAATAAAATTTACAACACAAGACTCGCGTTTATTTTGTATGTTAGACTGTTCGTAGAGAAAGAAAAAAGCTTACAAAACTTGATACAAATTATTACAATGAATAGAAAAACAGAGAAATCTTAACAACAAAATTATGAATATTTTCTAGCAATTTTCCTGAAGCTGATGCTTTTTTTTCTCTTTTTTTTGCATGCTAAAATTATGATAACGGAACCAAAGTCGGACAGGTTAAAATGTTCAATTGTTAATTTATTGGTTACCAATCAAAATCCTATTCCTCTGACTCTATCCTGTCCATGTAGTTTAATTATTATCATGTCCTTTCATATACAGGGTGGCCCAGCGTTACCTAACGAATTTGATTTGCACAGTCTTTTTTATAAATTGTCGTAGCTTGTTGAAGTGAACATTACTGAGTTCAGACTTCAGAACTAAGAAAGTACAATGGAGTCGTGGACCTCGCAACATCGAGCTTTCGCTGTGGAAGCATTTCTTAAAAATAGTGAATTTGTGACTCTTTTTCCTCTTTCATTTTCTCTTTAAATTCAACTTTTATGTTTCAGATCCATCCGAGATAGAATGACATGATAGTATGGCTACCACTAAACGAAAAGGTAAGTTCTAATACTAGTGGTGAACTGTAGCACTGATAGCACTCACATCATGAAAAAGGTCCATAAAGCTCGCCTTGCACGCGGGAGACCCGGGTTCGATTCCCGG
Source organism: Diaphorina citri (assembly GCF_000475195.1). Taxonomy (NCBI): domain Eukaryota; kingdom Metazoa; phylum Arthropoda; class Insecta; order Hemiptera; family Psyllidae; genus Diaphorina; species Diaphorina citri. The sequence goes on along the minus strand of NW_007377449.1, from coordinate 487,972 downwards.
CGGGGTCAAGAAATTTGTATTATGCAAATGATTGATTCCGTGACTGGATGTTGCGGGGCCCACTCAGCCTCGTGAGGAAAATGACATGAGCAAATGATTGATTCCGTGACTGGCTGTTGCGGGGCCCACTCAGCCTCGTGAGGAAAATGAGTAGCTATGACATTCTTTGCTTTTTTTTTACTGTATATACCTACTGATGTCTGATGTATGTTAACAACCCAATGTGTTGAAACATGAAATAAAACTTTGAAACTTTACATGTGAAGAGTGGATTTACTGGGAGTAAAGGTAGAGGTAGAGAAACTGAGAGAAGAAAGAGAGATACAAGAGAAAAAAGGGAAAGAGATAGGAGGAAAAAGAGATAGAGAAAGAAGAGAAAAACAAAGACAAGGACAAAAAGAGGAAAGGACAGGGGAGCAAAGAGCAGTCTTTTAATGAACCCAGGACCTCCAGTGTACAAGCCTAGTGCAATACCCACTTGGCCATGGATGTTGCCACTTTGCACAACAATTATTCAGATAACAATTTGGTCAAAACTAACCACAGAGGTACCTGCAAGGCTAAATTGGCAATAGAAGCTGGAGAAGGAAAATAAATCAATTTGAATTTTTCTATTCAGTCATAATGTGATTTAAAAAAATAATAATAATAATAATAATAATAATAATAATAAATAAAAACCTTTTAAATAATATAGGTACTTTTGTACTTATGTAGATGTAAGCAAGCACATAATTATGTATTACCCAAGTACACGCGATTTAAGTACCTATTTGATCTAACAAATAATAATTAAAATAATAATAATAATAATGATCCAATTAAGTACCTACCTACTTACTAGGTACTTGGGTAAAAATTGATCCAAGGTTAAGTGGATATTATGACCTAAATTTTTATCTTATCTTTGTTTTGTATCTACTTTTAGGGTATCTCAGACTTACTTGCTGTCAATATTGTTGACACTATTGCCACCTTGAGCATCGTCAGTGACAAAGTTGCTCGGTACTCCTGTCATCATCTTCATAGCTCACACAAGGAACCTTGCTGTGGAGAGTCTGAAAAACAAATCGGACAAAACAGTCAGGAAACTGAGCAGTGTGATCTAGCTGAATGTGATGTTGAGAAAAATCATGATAATTATTCAGAAGCCACAACAAAGAACAAGAAAGCTTATTTTTGAGTTTAACCTAACCTATAATAACACTGGTCACTGCTGATTTGTGAAATCCCTTTTTTGTGTTTAACCTAACCCTGGTCACTGCTCATTTGTGACAGCTCCTTTTATAGCAATTTTTATTATTGTTGTGGCTTCTGGACTAGTAACAGTAATAATTACCCTAGAAGGTACCTAAATTTCTGACATCCAGTGTCGGATTCAGCATTCAGCATTTTTTTTTTTTTTTTTTCATTTTAGGTGTCTGTAGAGATTAACCCCTAATTAAACTTTTACTAATACAGATTGTGGCAAAAGCTGAATATGTTCCAATCGATCTTAGGTACGAAATTGAAACTTTGCATAGTCAAATGGTTTGTAAAAACTTAATTGGAGGACACTTTGAATTTTCAGGGGCTAGAGGCCTCAGGTCATTTTTTATTTTTTATTTATTTTTATAATTGGGACCCCCAACTTTCAAGACACCTTAAGAAAGGTCTTGAAAAATACAATACTTTGATGAAAGTTCGAGCTCCAGTATTGTATAATGTGAGGGTAATCTGTACATATTTATACAGTTAACTTTAACTCCCTGGAGTCAAATTATTATTGTATACTATTCCTATGAAGTGTGATATCAATTTAAAATTTTTATTGTTCTAAAAGAGTAATGTAGGTAAACTAATAAAGATAGACAAATGGATTTTTTGCAACTCTTTTGGGGACATTTAATGGTGACCTCTGGAATTTTATTTTGCCAGGTGTCTATCAAGGTCATTACAAGATCAACTGTGATTTTTTAAATGGAACCAGAAATGAAATTAGCATGGACATTTGACAGCACAAAGTTTTAGGCTTGATTGTAAGTGGTAATAATGAAAGAAAGAAAACATTCTCTCTAAAGATCTTACATTTAAGTTTAGAACTTAAAGTAAATTGTGTTCTTTATCCTGCAGGTCACTGGAAAGTGTGGATCAGTCCAGGTGCGTCTGATCCCTGCTCCTCGTGGTACTGGTATTGTAGGTGCTCCTGTACCAAAGAAACTGCTGCAAATGGCTGGTATTGAGGATTGTTATACCTCAGCTAGAGGTTCCACCGGTACTCTGGGCAATTTTGGTAAGATATCTCCTTTTGTATCTCTCAAATCAGTATTTATCATGTAAATTGTAATGAGAAGGGACTTATTGTAAAATCCCCATAATTATAAGGGCCTAATGGCCTATATTTACCTCTAGTTTTTAATAGACTAGAAAGCTCAGGAACTTTTTCAGGGTCAGCCCCAAGGGAGCCAAATTTAAAATCTTAAATAAGAATCCCCTACTTGTGATAGGTACATCATATCAAAAGTCTTGAAGAATGTAGTACTTCAGTGCAAATTTTAGCTTGATCCAACAAACAGGGGCGGAGATATGGTTGATTAAATGTTCTCCCACCAATAGGGGAATGTAACACACAACATGAAACATCATCTTACACAGAAACGCAATGCATGCAGGTTCTTGTTTCCTCACATTTCCCCATCTCTGAAAGTTTAAATACAATTTCCGAAATTTTGGAAAGCACCTGAGAGCTATGTATGTCTAACTGATGAGTTCCAATAAGAACGAAACGCGTCTTGGGCTGCTCACCAGTGTCTGGCTCAATTGGTGACCCCGACATGATGGAAATTTGAGAACCCTCAACTGGACTTCGAAATGTCAGCATCCTCTGTGCACTCTGCACAACCCACAAGTGTGTTAATACACCTCTGCTTCAAGTATGTTAACACACCTCTACTCACGGGTTCAGAGCACATGCACAGGACTCAACACTTTGGGTCCAGATCTGATCCCGCCACACTTGTTCAAGATTTTAAAGATTTTTTTTTTATTCTTAATTTAGATTTTAAAGTAGGCTCCCTGGTGCCGGCCCTGAAAAAGTTCCTGAACTTTTACTTAGCCTATAAAAAACTGGAGGTAAATATAGGCCCGTATACCTACAAAATTTCAGGTTTTTAAATTCATTTGTTCACAAATTAAGGTGGGGTGGGGGGACTTTATGAACTCACTGACACTGTATAAATAATACTGCAGATTTGTTTGTGCATTGCTTAGAATCGTGAAATTTTTAGTGATTCTTAATCCTTATGTATCAAGGATTCCAAAAATCACATTACAAATATTTTCAGTGTAATGTTTACATGCATACAGACAGACAAAAAAATGTAGAAAGAAAAATAAAAAAAAAAAATATTGAAAAATTCTAACTCAGGGGCGGGATTAATGCCTAGGGCATTCTCTTCCATCCAACCCCTTAATACGGGGTGTCCATATTTACAGCGGAAACTACAATGGAAACACAGAGAGAATAGAAAGAGGTGAAAGGGGAGATCGAGATAGAATAAAGACGTGTCTTTAAAGAAATCGAGGTAGAACAATGGCAATAAGGAAAGTAAAAAGTAGGAAGAACTTCTAAAGAATCCGAAGGATGGTTTACTGATCTCCAGGACCACACTTCGAGTTGAACTTGGATTAAAATTAAACCATTTCGTTAAACCATAACAAGATCAGAGAGTAGGTACAAAATTGATTAGTTACGTGAATTTGACTAGCCAAAATTAGTAATCATTTCATTACAACTTTAATTGAAGGGAAAAATATTAACAAGCCTGATTACTTGCCTATTTGTTCAAGCTTATGCAATTCTTTCTTCTGTAGATACTGATAATGGATAGTAAAATAAAGAAATGTAATAGGTATCTAATATCTATCTATACTTGGATGGTAAAAAGTAATAAGTATTGATATTTGAACTTTGAGGTCTACAGAACTTTGTTCTAAGAAAGCGTTGCTCAAATTTTTCTTGTCTCAAAAAAGTCTGATAAAAAAAAGACTGTGGAGAAAGGATTGACCTGTCTACAAAAGGGCCTCTCGAAGACTTTTTAAGAGCGGATAAATTATAAACTTTTAAAACTTGCGTTTTAAGGCTTCGAATTCTAACCAGATAAGGTTTGTTTTCGGAAGGGCTGGCTTTCTCTTATCCGTTCTTTCTTCTCTTTTGGCTTTCTGGACGACAAGATCTTGGGATACCATCATGGCCTGTATGGTTCCGGCTAAACATACAGTATAACCAGATAAGTTGAGTAAAGCTGGTTGAAAAGAAATGTACATTATGAAATCCCATCGCAGGTCAATTTCTTCGGAGCATGTTACATAAATTAGATGAAATATTCCAAAGTTTTGAACCCTGAAGATCATGATTGACTTTTAGGTTCATCACGACATGCGAGAAAGTAAGGAACAAAAGTAACAATGGCAAATCATTTCTCAATGCTGGGGTCCTGGTTACAGAATTTATAAAAGAAGATGTGAACATAGTACAGTTTGTACGGCCAATATTTTATTAAAGTTCCAATTTCATTTTCCCCCCACACTCAATTTTTTAAGTAATAACATGTAGGTATAATAAGTAATAAATTAATAATAAAATAAATATCACCTGATGGGAACTATTTGATTTCTACACAGACCTGAGTGTCGAGATTGTATTCTAGAAACGGGCCCCAGAATCCTGGATGGAAATTAAATATATAATAGTAAAACTAATGTGCTAGACCGATATTATTATAATATTTATGATAACATTCATTTATTGATGTTTATCTCCCACTTTGGGGTACCTGAATGAGGAAGAAATATGACCCTCCCCACGATATCTATACTAATTATTACTATTTATTAGAATAAAAAGACGATTTTTTTTTTTTTTATCAATACAAAGTTATCATGATATCAATTAAATCTATGCAAATTCTTTCTCTTACTTATAATTCTGTTTGCATGACACACTCGTAAAGTAAAAAAAAAAAGTTAGGTATAGTGTACCTTATCATGTCTTCTTCATAGAGACACAAAAGATCATTTGCGTTAACGATAAATTTAGCTTGTACATCTTCAATATCATGTTTTATGATTTGATTTGTATGGTGAAAGGTTCCTATACACGATTAACCTTTGCTCGCGAAGTATTGTCAATTTCAATAACTTCATAATCCGAGCTATTCTACTGAACAATTAAGCATATTAGGTTGTAAATTGGTACCTAAATGATCCCTCAGGCAAATGGCAAAGTTTGAAATATGAGCAAATTTTACAGCAAAATAGGTACTGAATGTTGCTTGGCACGCAATGTTTGAGAGTTTTGATCCTTTCTTTAAATAAATAGGTACCAAGGTATTAGGTAATTTCCCTAATGAGGCTCAAATTATTGTAGTCAAATTATTTATCAAACAAATGAGAATGTGTTTGTCATTAGCAGGCTATCCTACCTCATTTCTGGGGTGGGTAGGTAGGTACTCTTTTTCGCCTTCTCTATAAAGATGTAGTAATTTTGTCTCCTACTTTTATACTGCTCGAATAGGACTGAAAATTCCCTCACCCCAGTAGTAGGCTACTACTATTTTTGTGCTCAAATTTTCAATTTATGTTGATGACGAAATTCCATACCTCGGCAGGGATTGAACCCACGCCTTTCTGTTTAGCAGGCGACCACTACACCACCGAGGACGATAATATCACCCAGAATTTCTAGTTCTCATCTCGGCGAAGATAAATCGATCCGGAAATCGTTAATAATAAAGATATAAATATGATAGCAAAATGTAACTACTGTAATGATGATATTATTGAGCATATCTATAACTAATGGTATTGTCTTATCTCAGGTATCTTCTTTCGTTATAAAACCACCTCAGGACAACTCTTAGCCCATTTGGACTTCGATTGACATCGCAAACCTATAACTGAAAAACTTTTCATTATTTACTTATTTTTCGTAATATCGTAAATCTATTTACCAGTTAAAAATCTCTCATTCCATTTCTTTTGTTCATTCAGGTCTCTAAAACGTTGGTAGAGATTGCCCTAGGCCCTAGACAATAATGAAATTTTACAATTTGTCTGTAATGTAGGTATTTCCTAGTTTACTCTTTTTGTGTCCTACTCTTCAATGAGTGCATTTATGACTATCATTCTTTGCATGGATTTTGCTTACAACCACTCTTTAACGGGTTAATTTTCTATCATCTGGGTACTTGAATACCTTTCAGAGGATGAACTTTTTTCTGAACTGTCATACTACTACTTATACACCTGTAATGAATAATGGATTTGGTATATATTGTAGAAGCAAATAGATATACATAGTACATAAAGATACCTATCAAAAGATGGTTGTGCATTAAATAGATATGACAGTACAGATAAATCAGGTGTAATTAAGCTTTCTTTGATTGCCTATCAATGAAGCACAAATAATACAACTTACGAGTATGTACTTATTTTAATATTACGGAAGAAAGTGTATGTAGCCAGGACTTAGTTCTGTAGCTATCAAAAGTCGTTTTCGCCAAAGGTCATATTTTCCATCTGATAAATATAGGTATTATACAACTGTAGAAAACATAGGAATAAAATGAGGAAATGATATCTTGAAACATAAAGAATACCTAGGTATCTTTTCTGCAATAATTAGCTAGATTAATTAATATTGAAAAGAGTCATTTTTATGGTCGCCCAGTTATGATGATTAAATTGCTTTCAAAGACCGGTTCAAATCTTGGATATAGTCAGGGTTTGTTCTAATTTATTTAGATATTTATTCAACAAGGTAGCATTTGCTACTTTTAGACTGCGACCCTTCAAAATATTAAGAGCGAATGTACGTCTATAACCACACATTATTATACCGTTCCTTAGTTATGAACGGAAAAAGGCAGTCTTTGACCAGTTACCCAACAATCACACAAGTACCTGTCTTGTTAACTTACGAGTTACGAGTGTTGGAGTTACAATAACTCCTACGAATAGTCCACAATGGCTACTCTCAAGATCGATGCTCCATGATAATGAGTCTATAAGACAGAGTTATTTATTTACTTTGCACTATTTACTGAGAGCGAATCTTCCTTATTGAAGCTACAGAAAATGTTTGTAATTCACACGGCTATTTAAATGATCAAAATTACAAGTGCCTTCTCCGCATAGGCATATAATATATCTACCTAATAGCCTGCTCGATTGTAAAGAGAAGTTAGTGAAGGAATTATTTGTTTGGATTAAATCTCATAAATGGCACTCCCATGATTCGATTATTTTCTTTTGCTGCTGGGAGTCGAACCGCAGTCCCCTCGACCATGAATCCAATGGCTTATCATTTGTACTATTGAGAGTATTGGGAGTCTGGGACTCTTATTTAATTAATTGTATGAGAGTGAACTTTCTTGATACATAGGTACCTTTAGGTACTTTGAAATGTAACTAGGAAACTTACTTTCGGTGGATTTTCTCTGATTTCAGATCGATCTAAAGCCCAGGTGCCCAGGCTTCGTCACAATGTGGAGCTCCGGGGTCAAACTGGTCGTTTTATTGGTAAGTCAAATATTTTCAGCCAAACAGGTATCCTGGATAGCAGATTACAAAATTTACTTGTGTAAACTAAATGGCTGCAAATGGCCTTGTTGCTAAATTGTATCAAAAATAAATAAATACAATAAACTAAATGGTATGAAAATTACTGAAAGGTCCGAGGAATTACTACTCGTAGAATACAGACTGATTTCGTAGTGGAGACGCCAAATCACCAAAGCTTACTTCTTATACTTTACAAGCCGATTAGATTATCTAGTTTGCAGATTTTTACATAGTAATTGGGTGATTTCACAATCGCCTTTACTATTGTTTCTTTTCCATTTTCTTCATGTTTTCTTTAATTTACAGACCTTACTCAAGCAATGTAGACCTGAAGAGCCTCAGGCCTTGTTCATTAAACAAGAATCTCTACCCCAGACTAGAGACGCAGGTAAGTTTAAGCCAGACACTAGATGTAGGTATTTGGTATTCCTAAATCTACCTATTTGGTATTTGCAGAAAATCCATTTTCCTAGAGGAAAATTAGTCTCATCCGAAAAACTCAATTTCTTATTAAAGTTTTATTCGGTAGCTGGCATTCGGTATGGATCACGAAACAGTACCTATTTATTTGCTCACTGGGCTCATGGAAATTTTTTGTTATTTGTGTTTTGTCATCAAAAGGCTTCTAAATTTTTAAAATCAATAGAATTTCTATTAATTGATTAACCAAAATGATGTAGGCGTTTATAGTTACTAATACTGACTAATAATTACCTACGTAACCTACGTTCGTAATTATTTTTACTAAAATTACCTATTAACTACTAATTCCAGAATTTTTCAATATACCTAATTACATTTCATTAATCTGGTGTTATAATGATTTTAACAAACCAAGGTTCATATTTTCACTTACGTATTTACACTGACAATTTCCTGAATAGGTTATGTTGGTCCTGTTTACTTACTAATCTTACTAACTTGGTTTTTGTTTCATCTCGGGGCGCAATGGGTGATACCCAGGATTTTTACTTTCAGTCAACGGTCGCAATCATCGGTCTAATGTCAATAATGTGGACGAGGGGATTGAAAACGTGCTGAAATGGATTAATCGTGGCTTCCCCCAGTATCAGCATTCTGAAAAAACGCCGGCCAGCACTCCGACTTCGGCGAAAAAGACTCAACAGTTGGTCAAACAAAATCGTAGACAGAGTAAGTGAAGTCTCCCTCCCAATATAGCATTTGGTCGTGATGTGACGTGACGACTGAGAAGAATGAACTGTCAATCCGTACGAACTTTATTGAATAATTTTAAATAATAAATCCATAAATAGAATATCGTTTATTGAATATCTATAATTCTATACGTAGATAGATATTGTAGGAAGTCTGGAGTCATTGTCGATGTACTGTCGGAAGATGATTAACCAAAGTTAAGCGGCTCCCTTAGTATTGTCTACGCATCGGTGTCTTTCTTGAATAACGGCAAATGAATGGTACTATTTATGATTATGATTACGTTATTGACAAAAATAGCTGTACAATTCAAGATAAGGACAGTGATCAAAGTTCTTAATTGCGAGAACGGAAGGATTTAACTGTCGTTCCTCTGTAATTCTGTTGACACACTTGTTGCCTATTTAAATTGACAATGTGCAGCGCAGTCGTATGGTAGATATTTCTTAATGGTACTTTTTAAAATAATCTTTCTCATCTCAGTTTACTTACGTCAAGTTCTTCTCATCTTTCATTTTTAGCGAGACCAGAAGGAGGTATAGACATACCCGACAGACAGTACATTCCCATTCCTACCAGTCCTCCCACTACTCAGAGACCGCGACCCTTCACCTCACAAAGTGGCTACAACTACCCTGGAAACCCACAACCACCTTTCCCTCCATCAAACTTCCCCAGTTATCCTTCCCCCTCTTTCCCAGGACAATCGTCATTCCCAGGCTCCCCCAGTTTCTCCTCACCATCTCCCTCATTCCCATCTTATCCTGCTCAAGGTCCCAGCTTCCCCTCCCCTTCACCACCGTCACCTTCCTTCCCCTCTCCCTCCCCATCTCCTACATATCCATCCCAATCCTCTTTCCCCTCCTACACCCCCGCGCCATCCTACCCATCCTATCCCTCACCAACCCAGCAACCTTACACTCCAGCCCCTCCCTCTCCCTCAACCTTCCCTCAAAGTTCTTTCCCATCGCAGAGTTTTCCTTCTCAAAGCTTCCCCAGCTCTCAGAGTTTCCCAAGCTATCCATCACCATCATCCTATCAGCCTCCCAGCAAACCCTCTACTCCTTCACAACAAGATTTTCCCTCTTTTCCTTCATCCCAACAGCAACCTTCCTACCCCTCCCCTCAGCAGCAGCCTTCTTACCCCTCTCCTCAACAACCGTCTTACACCACATCCCAACAACAACCTTCTTTGCCCTCATCTCAACAACAACCCTCTTTCCCATCATCTCAACAACAACCCTCTTTCCCTTCTTCCCAACAACAACCCTCTTTCCCTTCTTCCCAACAACAACCCTCTTTCCCTTCGTCCCAACAACCTCAGGGTCCTCAACCCTCTTTCCCTCAAGGTCCTCTAGATTCCTTTACTCCGTCCCCTCCCTCATACGGTGGCCAAACCTCGGGAGGTTTTACCCCAGGCAGTTTTACCCCTACTCCCCCGAGTGAAGTGGTAACAGGAGTGTTCAACGGTAGTAACAAACATGTGTTGGCCCACATCCACGACTTGCAAGTCCAGTGTGGAAAAGACAGGATGACAATCAATATTGAATTCGATAAGCCATACGAGGGTATCATTTATTCCAAGGTAAGTACTTTCAATCCATTCCTGCTTTCCCAAGACATTTGTCACTCTTGAAAGGCAAAGAAAATTCAAATTTTAAGTCGATATTTCTTGTGGACCTCAGCTTATTAATTTATTATTTTGGTCCCTTCTAGAATTATGTGCTTCTTTCAAATAATTAAATCTCCACCTATCCCATCATTTCCACAGGGCTACTACAACAACCCTCAATGTCGCTATGTTCAACCCAACACTAATGAGATCAAGTACACTATTGAGGTCCAACTGAATTCATGCGGTACCGAGTTTATTGATGAGTTCAACCAAGGAAGACCTGCCTACTTGGAGAATGTTTTGGTCTTCCAGAATGAGCCTGGTATTCAAGAGGTACGTCATAGACCGCGTTGATGAAGAGTAAAGATGTGTCTATTCTATAACAAACTCTTAAAGTTCCTTTACCCCTGCAGTCAAATGCAGGTTAAAGATCAAGTCGAATTGATGAATTTCTTCCGTCAAGTAGAAAATTGAATTAGCTACCTACCGTCCTACCTGATATTTTAACGACTCTTCCATTTTAGTCGGATTCTGTCTCCTGATTATATGAGGAAGCTACCATCTTTTAATTAAGAGTGATTTATTTACAGCACTTAATTAACTGCAACTGCAGGATTTTAACTTACGGTACGTTTTAGAAATGTTCCATCAAGTTAAGAAAAGATAGTTCGTTAACAGTATGCTAAGTACTAACTTTACCTACTGTTACCTTACATACATTACTTTCGTATTCTTGCAATATGTGTAGAAATTCAGAACTTCCGTAGAACATCAGCAATAGACAATTTCACCACAAGTTTGACACATCCCGATTTGGGCGTCGCGTCTTTGCTATTTGATATGCAAAACTTCAAGCTCGTAAATCTAAACTCTTACAAGGCGTCTAATGTATTCACCAAGTGTAAGGAATATTTATAGCACCAATTGAGAAGAAGAACACGATTGAAACTTTGAACATCACTCGACTCATCCATTAATTAAAAAGACGGAAGAACAAAGATCCATAAATGCAAAATAGGAAAGGTCTACTGTTCCGTACACACGTTAGGTAAAACGTATCGGAAATATTTTGCACGAGTATTTTGTAAATTCTAAAGGAAATGTCGTGAGAACGCTCAACGCGAGAGTTGCCTATTTAAGAAGCGAAAATCAATGTGATAAATCAGCAAGTGACTGGACAACATGCCAGCTTGGACCAGTAGAAAATAGAATTCAAACCAAGAAGGAACAAAACGAAGTGCTTTGCATTTCACATTGACTTTTAGATCATTATAATTATTCCTTTGTTTGGTGTGATTTTCAGTGAGATAGTGACCAAACTGTTATTCAAGAGTAGGTATTGGTAGGCAACTATTTTGAGCACATTACACGTACCTATTTGGAGCCAACTCCTTCCGCGTTGATTAAAATTCTCTATGAAATTATCCACTTTGTTCAATCAGGTTAGGAAAAGTTACACCACAAAGAAAGTTGGCGAGCATTTTTCACGTAGGTTACATCACGGATTAAACTCATAGAGCTTTATTACATCAGCGTAAAGTTTAATATCCTTTTCACATGAAGACGATCCGTGCTAGACTTGGGTTGGTCTTTGACCCTGATTTTGAACAAGTCTGCTATATCGGTTGGAGGGGCAAAGTTCAAACTTTTACTTTCTTCAGAAAAAAGGATTAAAAAAAAAGGAACTCTCTGTGTGACTGTTGTCTTGTCTAGTGCTGGGGCAAAGATCAGTAAGGTGAGTGTGATTATCCATTAGACGATGACCGAAGATTATTATAGTGTGTACTGACCTCTTGATTACCATAATTTTTAATTCTCTGTTGCGATAAATGTACCTACCTAATGTATAGGTACGTAGTTATATCGTCCATTCAAACCTTGTATTCTGGTTGTTGTATTAGATTGTTGTTTATAGTTCGGCAATTCGCTGAGAACGCGAGAATGGAACATCTTGAAATTTGCAAGGAATGGCATAATCTATTATCTATCGTACTGCCAGTGTCTTTTATACTGTTTCATTTTGTGTTGCACTTCAGGCCTGGGACTTTATCAAACGAGTGCGATGTACCTGGGAGAAACAGCTGAATAAGAGTGTCAGTGTAGGATTGAGTGTTGACAAAATCAAGGAGGAGATCTCCAACTTTTCCGGAGACACTGCTGAAGTACGCATGGATGTTCAGGTAAGGAAATGCGTTTTGTAGATCATTTATATTGGCTAAGCCCTTCAACCCTTCATAGTTCATTCGGGAATCAGGATATTGGTCCCTAAGTTCAAATATCACAAAAACGCTACGTATGTACCTATAACCAAGCATAAAATGGGGTGTTTCAGGAGTCTTTTTATTAACTTTTAGGTACTTAGAGGACTGTGAGACTTTTTACTGATTTTTTCACATTTCTTTCTAGGTGGGTTACGGACCATACAACCCACCCGCTGAAGGTCTAATCAAGATTGGAGAGCCAATGACCTTGGTAGTATCAGTAGATGGCGATCCAGATTTCGACATTGGTATCTACAACTGTTTTGCCCGGGACACTAAATTGGGCTCGGACACTGGAAACAGCGTCGCTTTAACGGACAATAACGGCTGCATTTTGAAACACAAGGTTCTCGGCTCGTTCCAGAAAACTGTCAATCCGCAGACGAACTCGAAAATAGCATTTGCTTACTTCCAGGTAAAGTGAACATTAAAATATGCTAATCAGCGCAATGTAATAGTTGATTAGCAAAATTTACGATAAGGATAGTGATTAAAGCAAGTACAGTCGAACCTGTCTAAGTGGGAAACCTGGATAACTGAGGGGAAAATCGTGGAACCTTATTTTTTTTTTTTACTGAAAAACCTGTTTAAATGGGAAAATCGAGCCTCTATAAGTGGGAATGACTTTTTCTAGATACTCGGTTCGGAGACTCTGTAAGTGGGAAAAGTTTTCCTAGGTCCGGAGCCTTCTGCGGACCTCTGTAAGTGGGAATTTGTAGGAAGGCATAGCATATTCCTCTTCCTCCAAACCAGTGTCCACATTTACCTCTATAAGTGGGAATAGGAAAATGGCAACCTCTCTAAGTGGGACACTTTTCAACTGGGAAACCTGGATAAGTGGGAAAAAATGTCGGTCCCTTGGATTCCCACTTAGACAGGTTCGACTGTATACCTATCAAGGAAGGCTTTACCTTCAATAATTTTGCTTGATACCAATGTGCTTTCTATTCGCAGGCTTTCAAATTCCCTGAAGAGACGGATCTGTACATTGGATGTGACATTCAACTGGTCAAAGGCACCGTAGATATTTGTCCCTATGAAGAAAAGGTTAGTACAATCAGTAAATAATCACCTAGTGGAAAAAGGGGAAATACCTACGAGTTATCCAAAAGTTTAGAAAGAGATCTAAATATGTGGTGGATAAGTGTACATAAAAGACATTTTAAAACTTGACCGCCAACTAGTGGTTCTGATCAAGGTATGAAGGTTCAGGAACTCTAGTATTATCTCGTGATGTATATGGTCTAAATTTGTAAAGGTATGTCCACTTGTCCACACATAGTCGACGGCCTTCGATCGATGTGAATCGATGGTTGATCAATACATTTGGACATACCTTTAGAACAAGGAATTTGAAGAAATTACCTAATAGCTATGACTAATATCTACGTTCTTCATTCTCTTCCTCAGAAATACGAGCCAGGTGTAAGAAGAAGGAGAAACGTCGACTTGCCTGCCTACAACATCACGAAAACTTTCTCACTCAAACGGAAGCTCAGTGTGTTCTCGCCAGAAGATGTAGTGTTCAAATCTCAGTACAATCAGTATGCCGTCAATTCGCCTCAGGATAGCGAGGAGTTTGTCAGCGTAGGATTATTCAGTAAGTATGATGGCAACCAAAATGATGATGTCTACCAATCGCGAGATTGTAACCTAAAGGTCCGATCCATTTGACCCCCTGTAAATTATTGACGTGATGTTGACTTCTATTTTTCATTTTCAGATGCTTCCGACAGTACGGTATGTCTGTCCACCCCCGCTTTCCTGGTTTCTTCTCTACTTCTGGTCTCCATCACTATAATCTCAGCTCTCATTAGCTCCGTACTTTGGGTCAGACTGCATATGTTCAAGAAATTGATCCGCAGATGAAAGACAACTGCTCGGGGCTTATAATTACCACTTCCATCATTTGTAGTCCATAAGTCGATCTTAGGGATGAAATAGGCCATGAAATCTCCTAGTATTCGTAGTAAACGTGGAATCATGACAACATCAAATAGCCGAAGACAAATGACAACATCAACGTTTGGCTACAGCTGAAACCGCTACAACAACAACAACAACAACAATATCAAATAGCTATTAAATAGTGAGTACCTGTATCATATCAAAAACACTTTTCTAGGAAAAGTGTCCTGTGAAAACAATATCAAGAAAAAAAGAAATCATTAGAGGTTCCATCGAGGATGACAATACCTGATTTCTACCATGCTAATCATTGACAAAATAGTGGATCCCTAATTCAGAAATATGGTACCTACTATATGTACGACTCGTACATTGTACGAGTATTTGCTTCTTAGGCTGTAATTTAATTACACTGGATCACATTTCTTGACGTGACGTTACTGATAGAAGCTGTTAAATTTGTACTTAGGGTACCGACCGGGTTGGTTATATTGTTGAGAATACTATTCCTTAAAAGAGGTCCTGTCTGCAAGTCTTGTCTACCTACCTAAGTAGGTATAATGCTAGGTAAATGTTACCCATGATGTATCCTTTTTCGACCTCAAAGGTGACGTCCTTTTGGGGATATAAGAAAGGTCCCCTCCTGGGTGAAAGTTTCATCCAATTGTAAATAAACTTAGTTTTACTAAATTAGTTTTGTAAGTCCAAATTCATACCAAAAATTACTTTTGAGCTCTATTGTTATTTTTTTTTACCATTTTTATACCTATTACCTATTTTGATATTATTTTGTATATTTTATTTCATAACCTTTTTTACCTGAGTGTTACCAAAAAGTTACCATTAGATTAGGAAAATCTCTTTTAGGTTTTCTCTTTTAGATCTATTTATCTGTCTTTTTACTATTTATTTCATTAATACCATGATGCACTCTTACTGTGTTGATAAGTCAAATCAGAATGCTGTGAGTCATAGAATATATATCTTCTTTCAATAAGCTACCTATACAGAACATTTCTGTTAGGGAACTTCGTTTTACACTGCCAATTCAAAAAGCAATAGCTATGTTATAAGTGAAATGTGTACCTACCTACTTTTGTTACCTATTCTGTACCTACTATTCTATATTTATTTATACAATAAAACGTAGAATTCCTCCTTCATTAAAATAATTCGTACGATGTTTTTATTTTCCCTCCTACTGAGGTAGAATTTTCTGCTACTGTTGATTCTATTGAAGTTTTACAGACGAAAGAGAACAAGGGGTAAATTCTGCACACTGACGAATTCAATCTATTCCAACACGCAAAATTTTCGTGCTCAAAGGTCAAAAACATAAAATGCTGATTCATGAGATGTGATAACAGCCTGGGAAATTATGACTTGTAGGTTTAGGCACTCAAGGCCGGACATTCCTTCCAGCCGACCTTTTCCGAGGAAATTGGGAAAAAAATCTGAAAGGTAGGTACACCTACAATATCAAAGTTTTTCTTACCTCCTGAGTGTAAATATAGTAGAAATGTACCTATATGGGAGAATTGAGGCGTAAGCCAGCAGGTACCCCCTTCAACTACCCACCAGGGGTGGATGCAGGGTCCACTTGAAAAAAAAGGTACTTGGATGATAAGTTACAATAGGCAACCAAAAACTTGATTTGGACTCGAACCAATCTCCAAATCAGAAGTTCACCGCGCTAACCACTCTACCAGTGAGGTTGGACTAAACAGAGTTGAAAAGAGTATCATTTTATGACAAGTGACGTCCCTACATCAATATTTAACTAGATGACGATCCTTTTTATAGAGGTACCTAGCTGAACAATTTTACAACTAATTTCAATCAACATAAAAACAAACCACACATGCCATGTTTAAAAAACAAAGTTAACGACTTTCCATACGGCACTTTAAAACCCCGGATCAATATTGGCGTAATAAGTTCATTGGCTTGAACTTTATTAGCTTCTGAAAGTTACCTTGGTAATATATTATTAGATCGATAGTGCACAACGCTCTAAACTTTACCTTAGTTGTCGTGCTAGCAGTCGTTGTCGTTTTCTTATAGCTATCAGTTCTTGTGGAGAGTTACAGAGTTTTTCCCTTTTGCGTGGTGTTTTTTGCGTTTTTAGACTATCCCGTTACGACTTTGAAAATAGTATTAGGTAGTTATTAAATGTATTATACTATAGTAGTGTATTCTAATTAATGTACTTATTTTAATAAAATTAATTAACATTTGGCTTAGATTATTCACCTCTAATTGAAACCAGTTATTGTGATTTCGTCTTTTTTTATTATGATACCTGCATTCATAATAGTAGGTACCTACAGATAAGTGCGCATATTATTTGAATTAATAGAATCATCAATAGGTGCCCTAACACAAAAGTGATTTCTTTCTTTCAAATGAGATCTAAAATAATTAATACGAAATAAACCCAAAAAGGATTGTCAATATTTTCAGCCTAAGAGAGGATCCACTAGCTTTTGTCCTCTGGGAACACGATGAAACCCCTCTGGACCATAAAGGAAAACAAACCATGGGAGTCCAGTGCTGATATTATCAAAGAGGCCAAATCTGCTGTTGCTATGACAACGCTCACCAAAACCGTGCAGACCAAAAGACCAAACACACCAAAAGAACCGAACCGGACCCTACTTGGACACGCCCAAGGGTATAACGTTTTCAGGTGAGCTTTCCCAATTTCTGTTTTCATTTTGAAAAGCGGGGAAAAAACCCGCTCTAGTCGGTTTTTGAATCTATCACTTCCGGTAGTCCGTTCTCTTAATCATTGACCTCATTTAGCGTTGATTTTGAAGAACTCATAGAAGTTATAATACCGGGTTAAATTTATATAGGTACGATATGTACATAGGTACGATAGGTGATAGGTAACATACCTATTATTAAAAACAGATAAACAAAATACAGTCGAACCTGGAGCAACGAGAATCCAAGGGACCAGCTCATTTTTTCGTTTAAGGCGGTTTAATACAACATTTTCTCGTTTATAAAGGTTTAGCAAAGTGGAAGAGCCCAGCTCATTTTTTCGTTTAAGGCGGTTTAATACAACATTTTCTCGTTTATAAAGGTTTAGCAAAGTGGAAGAGCAAACTGATGTAAAGCATGACAAATTTAAACAAGTTAAGAACAAATTCTGATTTATAGAGGTACCTAATTTTAAAGTTAAAAAACGCGTCCCGAACTTTTTCTGGGACAAAAACGAAAATTCGGGACAAAACGCCCCAAAAGAAAAACTGAACGGGACGCCGGGACACCCCTTGAAATTCGGGACTGTCCCGGCCAATTCGGGACGTTTGGCAAGCCTACAATAGAGAGCATTAGAAGGCTTTTTTTCTTAGCTAACTAATCTAAATAACCTTATAGGTAGGTAGGTTTGGTCCTTTCAATGCAAAAACTAATTAGCATTTTTTTCCAGCATTGTCTCGAATGACAGATCGTGTTCTCAAGAGATTCTTAATTACCCCTCTGCAATGACGACCTTCTTCCAAATCCTAAAAAAATACCCCGGTCGGGAAGACATTGTTGTGCGACTCACTTACGCCCTTGGGAACTTAGCCGCTGATGATGATTCTGCTAGGATACAAGTAAGTGAGATCCATTCACACACTGATCGCTTTATTTCCAGAAACCCAACACCTAGAAAGCTGAAATTTAGTGGCTACATTCCTAATATGTTCTCTATGTGTAATAATTTTGCCGAAATCTAAACCAATCTCGAATTATGAACCGATTTTCCGAGGCGAGTCAAGGGCAACCTACTAGTAGCCTAAGAACTACACATCCTTTGTATTTGCAATTAAAACTAAAAGTAGTGCAATAGTAGATAAATGAACTGGAACTTACTCAGGTCAGACGGTTTGGTGAAATTTAATGACCGTTTCGTGAAATTATTTGTCTACGATATCTTCCCTTCTAGATCGCCTCAGAAAAGGACTCAATCCCGATTCTCGTGGATCTCCTGGAAATTTATCTTTCGAAGGACATGGCACTTATGACCCAAGTGAGATCAAATGACAGCAAGAAGGAGAGGGATCGAGACAGCTTGATAGAGGATGTGATGATCAAGGTAAGCTCTGCATAGAAATAAGAACTGAGGAAATAACACACCTACTTAGAACCCTAGTAAATCAGCAAAGAAAAGCCTACACACAGAGAATGAAGGAGTATTGGCAGAGGAGAAAAGCCCGAGTGGCTCAAGATACCGTGGTCCCTAGTTGGCCGAAACGGAAGCACAAAAGAAAAAAAAATCCCTAGGTGAATAAGCTAAACATTATGAAGTCCAGAGAAAAAAAAGTAAAAATGGTGGATGTGCCAAAATTCCCATTCCACTTTTGAATGTCGTACGCACTCGGAGCTTAAAACTCTATTTCGTCCTTGATAGTTGACTCTGTAATTTTGTGAAGGTCCATATTATACAAATTGAAAATACAGGATAATTTTTTACAAACCAGTAAAGTTTGTAAAAATTATTCTGTATTTTCAATTTGTCTGTTTCGTCCGTTTTCAGATAATCCGAATTATTGCCAATCTCAGCCTTAACGACACAGTTGGCAAACAGCTGACGAGCTCCACTTTGGAAAACAATTGTAGCGAGCGAATTGTGAACGTCCTCCTGAGCTGTATTCGATACAAGACGATCTATGAAAGCGAGGAGCTGCTGCTAGTAACTCTAACGACGCTAAACAATTTGACGTTCTACACACAGAGCGACAGTCAGCAGGACAGTCCGATTTCTAAGAGAACTCTGGAAATTGCACAAGGTAAATTAGAACTCTGCATTGGTGTTCACCTAGTAAGCTAGACTCTAGACTCTGGCTGCTAGAGGACACAGATTCGAATCCCAATGGGAGACTTTTCTCCTGAATATTTTATCTGGTTGCTCGAACCATCAGACTCACTGGTTGTTATTTCTAAGGGAGTATAAACCTTTTTGAATTGATCAATTAGTATTTTATTTTATTTTCAATCTTCATAGTGAATCAATATTCCATCATTTCAGCTTTGAGTACTCTCATGTTAATCAGCCAAAAAGATTGTCTCATAGAAATCGCTCGAGTTTATGGCAATTTATCAAGATCTGAAGATGTGCGCAACTATTTAGTCGACACCAGAGGTAAGGCCCGATAATCACCATCTCACCAATTTTAGCGCGATTTTAAAACATCATTAAATTAGTTTAAAAAATGATTCACAGTGGCGTACATATTATTTTTGGGAGAGGGCCGGAAGGTTTCGCCTGGGGATCCTAACTGCCTACCCCTGGGGCAAGAGTTTGGAGAGGAATCCTGATCCACAGTTACTGCTACAACAACAAGTATTAATGCTTTCCAAAAAAATCTTTCTCGTTCCGCAGCTCTCTATCAGCTGATGAAATGGCTCGATCAAGATGACAGGGAACTGAAGCTTACTACAGTCGGAGTTCTGGTCAACACAATGCCCGATGAGGACAAGAGAGATATTTTCAAAAAGGACAAAGGATTAGAAAAGTAAGAGCCCAAAATATAAAGGATTGAAAACTTCACCATGATGAGCAAAAAAATGTTAAAGTTGATTAAAAAAGCGTTAATGACGCCACATTCCATAATTTGCAGTCCGCCTTTTTTATGTTCCATCTCTTATAGAGATTAATGTTTGAGGAATTACTGTGAATTACTATTACTGTGAAGCGATTCTTAAATTAATAGGGGAAAATTCCCTACCTCGGTTGGGATACAATTCTGCGCTCTCCCGCTTACCAGGCGAGGACCTTAACCACCCCGCTCTCAAAGCGATCTTAAGTGTGTCCAGACATGGTCGATCGATGTCAATCCACATCGATTCACAATAAATTCACATCGATTGACGGCCGTCGACTGTGTGTGGACATACCTTTACCTTTCTTTACTCTTTCCTCCAGATTTCTGTTCATCCTGGAGGAAACGAAACAGACCCGGGATTGGGAAATGGGATGCCTCATCTGCCAAGGTGTCTGGAACTACATGATCGATACTACCGATGTTGTGGACGTGTGCGGAGAAAACAACACTTTTATGCTCATCGATTTGCTGATCACTTTGTTGGGTAAATAACACAAAAGAAAATGCATCCCTTATTATTTTTCTTGCCTCTGAGAGAGGCCCGAGCCTTCTTTCAATAGAAAACATTTCGCGAATTGACCCTTCTTTCATAGACTTCCTTCAATTTGTTTCAGACGAGGATAACTTGACCGACCAAGATCACTATGAGGAGTGGGAGAAATTTGCCCATGTTGGTACCAATCTGCTGGAGAAAATTGAGACCTTTTTTGAAGGAACGACCCCTCTGTCAGAAACTGACAGAAGTTCATTTTCAAACTAAGACCAACCTAGAGTGATCATGCCCGTCCAGTTAAGCCTCGAACGTCATCTTTAACATTTCCCTTAAATCTTAAAGTCCAAAGCCCGTCGATCGACGAGGTGAATCTATGTTGTCGATTCAGTGTGGACGTTTCAGTCGACATTGATCGACGGCCGGTCGACTATGTGGCTTTACAATATACTCGTACGTTACGCAGTTATCTTAAATTTGTTTTATACCTCCTACCAACCTGTCTACTTCGGTAGGTACATGGAATACTCGCCTAGGTACCTAGGTACCTACTTATCAATGCATCCCCTAGAGATCGTGAATATGAAACATAAAACAAAAGACTCATTACGTCATGAGATTTAAAATATTATATTTATTACCTAATGTATGGTTTTTAAAATTATAATTTATAGCATGATATCGTAAATGTATTCATGCTAACTTATAGGTGTGTATAAATAAATTTCTCATAGAATTAAAACAAAATATATAGATACAAATTATTTTAACAATATTATAAAATAATCTTTTTCGTTGAAACCTATCATTGTAAAGCAACAATTAAGTCAATGTAAATTTCAAATCACAATCTTAATAACAAATAACTATAATAGAAGGTACGAGGGTCGTTTGATAAGTTCGTGGACTCGGATACTTCTTTGTATGAAGCTCAAATGTAGGTGCCACTGCAAAGTATGTCTTGTTTTAGGAAGGTACACCGAGTTTCATTACATTCCTATTATTAGCCTTTGATTCACAGCTATCGATTGATGACGAGTTTGATAGGTTTTATAGTGGATAATTCTGAGATGCAGGCAGTGATTATTATTATTATTATTATTATTTATTATTATTATTATTATTATTATTATTATTATATTATTATTATTATTATTATTATTATTATTTATTATTATTATTATTATTATTATTATTATTATTATTATTATTTTTTGAGGGCAAACCAAGTGGAAAAAACCCTGACTACATCCGGTGTCGGAAATTTGAATCTAATGGGGGTTTTATTTTGATTTGTTCTTAAAAAAAATAATAATAATAATAATAATAAAAATAATCATTTGCCCGAACCTCGGAATTATCCATTATAAAAAGCCCATCAAACTCGTCATCAATCGATAGCTGTGAATCAAAGGCTAATAACAGGAACGTAATGAAACTTGGTGTACCTTCCTAAAACAAGACATACTTTACAGTGGCACCTAAATTTGGACTTCATACCAAGAAGAAATATCCGAGTCCACGAACTTATCAAGCGGCCCGTGTATTTCACGCTTAGCAATAAAAATAGAGTACCTAGGCTGAAAAATTGCTAATTGTTAGCCCTATCTAATGGGTAAGTTCAACTATGATACAATCTTTCATGTGCTTGCAAATAATATAATGAAAATAACTGTCAAATGCAAGCAATCTTGACGATTTGAATTTTCACCGTTTCATAGGTGCTGTAAGCACATATGAAAGGATCTCTAATAAATAATAAGAGAGTAACGAAAGTGTCCGACACTACTATACAATATTATCAGGTCTAAAGACTTTCAAACAAAAGGAAAAAGAGAGAAAAAAAATAAATTAAATGGGCAATAACTAAATAAAATAGTGTCTGGCCGGATTTTTAAAAAGGTCGTGACACTCGTGACAGTATATTTATTACGTAAAAGTGTGCTTAAATGAAAAATAAGAGAAGGAAATCCCACAAATACCTATGTTCTCTATAAAATCTAGAATACCTACAGATGTAGGTAAGTATAGAGAGCTTTTGTTAGGTCTTCATCACTATCTACAGTAAAAAATAAATAGATGCCCATTCGGATTTTTTAATTTCAGCTAAACATTCACATTTGGACAGCTGCACTATCTGCTTTAGTAGGCAGTGCCTCTTCAGTAATGTACAAACTGGGTTTATTCCTACAAGTGAAGTGGTAAAGGATTCTAAATAAGTAAACAGCTGAAAGGAAATAGGCTAGCGGGTATGCTTAAATGTTAACAGATCTTTTAATACAGGTAACGGGTAAAACATAGGTAATAATTTAATTGGAAATTAATCAGTTTAAAAGAAAAGTATATAACAATTAAAAAAAGTCTATAATCACTTAATTACCTCAATAAATGGACGAGTTATAGCAAATTAAAAATGAAAAAATCCTTAAGGGTGTCGATGACTGGGTGTTTTACCTTACACCTAATAGAATAATGTACAATATCTAGGTATTGATGAGAATAGGTAATAATTTTGGATACACAAAGTTTAGGTATTTCTATAAACTTATGAGTAAAAATGTTTAAAACCTGTCGAAATCATTCAAAAATGATCATTAGGTACATCGAGAAAAAAAAAAATAAAGAAAGTATTTAGGATTGATTCCTAACTGTACCTATATCTAAGGTAAGTACTACTTGCTTATCTCAAATTTATTTAAAATTTCCTGCAGGATTTTCTTTAAGCTTTCCTTTTCCCCATGCATTTTCAGGATCTATCAACTTGTGCATTGATATAAAAGTGGTTGTAAAAAAACTTCATTACAGGAGAAGACACAAATACACTTATGTATTAACTAAGTTTAGTAACTGTTCGCAATTTAAGTACTGTTCGTCATGGAAGATGGAATTACCTCTTTTGTCGAAGAGGATAAACAAACCTAAGATCCATCAGTTGGTCCGTATATAAAGACGTTGGTCCGTCTATAAAAACGAAGACTATGTAAGTATAACATACAGCGTTGAGGTTATGGAATGTGCCAAGAGGTCGTATCATTGAGTTCCATTCAATAAAATATCTATGAGTTCACTAATACTCGAATATAATACTGCAGAGTAACTTGTATTCGTTTGAACATTTTGATTTTCAAAGTTTCGCTTCTGCTTTGACTTTTTGATTGGTTTTTACTGATATGAAATCTGTCTGAACATGGCCGCAATTTCTTCCTGGGTTTTGTTTTTGGTTTCGGGGACTTTCTTGTAGATGAATAACACAAACATGGCTTGCAGGACTGCGAATATGGTGAACACGTATCCGTGAATAATGGACTGTGGAGAAAAGGGAATTTATTATTATTTTTATAATACCTAATTATCAAAAGTTCTTATTTAAAAACGTCGCGTCAGCCTATAAAAAAAGCGATACTTATTACAAAATTCCTTTCAAACTGTATTCCCAGTTTGGAATTCTCAGGTAACCCAAGCTCAGGAAGTTCAAACCAACTTCCTCTAGTCAGCAAGAAAGGTTGAACATCTCCCCAAACTAGATTGTGAACAAAATTTCACGTAGATAAACCAAAACTTACCTCAATAGGCAAAAAGCCCAAGCCGACAATAAAGTTGGCAGTCCAGTTGATAGACACCGCCAGGGAGGTGGCAAGAGGTCGCGCCGACTGGGAGAAGAGTTCGGACACAAGGAACCAGGGAATCGAACCGGGACCCACAGCGAAGAAAACGACAAACATGATGACCAGGATAATGCAGAAGATGGACATGACGAAGATCTCCTGAAAGAAAAAGAGAAGAAAGAAACTTTAGTGACTCTAAGGAATATAAGCATTCTACCCTTCCTAATTGATGTAACTAAACCTACAAGGGCCAGCCTAGTTAGCTAGGAAGGTAGAACACTAGCCTTGTCAGGGATAGATTCCTGCCCGGCCCGGCGGCCCAAAACTTCACCCTAAACAGACAAGGTTCGTTCTTGGAACGGGCTACAGTTCAAGACGACACAGTCCATTTAGCTCAACAGTTCACTAAAGCACCGCTTTGTGCTGTCATCACCATTCGGCTACAGCTGAACCCGCTACAACAACAACAACAACAACAGCCTCTTTATTAGGAAATGAACCTTACTTACCACAAATTGCATGACAATCGTCAGGAGTACAGTGACGACAAACACTCCCATGAAACCAATCAGAAGCAGAGTTTTCCTGCCTGAAATCTCCACCAATACCAAGGACACTAGGGTCATCACAACGTTCATGGTTCCCATTCCCAGAGTTGCCCATTGGGCTGCGGTATCACTGAGCTGTGCCATTGTGAAGATCTTAGTTGAGAAGTAGATAACCTGGCGAGAAAACACAGATAAATTAGGATTGTTGTATCCCAGGTGACCCAGATCTAGAATATCATGTTACAGACACACATGTTACCCCGGAGAATACTTGGAGACTGTTCGGACATAGTCTTCCAGCATGCTCAGATTGCTCAGAGTATAACAAACAATTTTCAGTAGGTAATGAACATATCCTTTTCCCCGTCTCATGAATATGTTATCTTATGATTTTAATTTATTCTTGCATAGTTACGTTCTAATTATTATACAATAGGCACAGCTTTCAACAGCCCCTATGAAACGAGCTAATTTACGAGAAGAGAAATAAAAATTGCCGACCTAAATGAAATTATTGGCCTATTTCTTTATAGCGCAATAAAACGGTAGGTACTGAGAAAACGAGTATTAGCTATTTTTCCATTGAAATCCCTAATCACTTGTATAAATATCCTGGCCCATAAAATAACGACACCATTTGCTTTAAATCCTCGAAGAAGTTCATTTCATTAAAAGTTTGAGCTTATCTGTACTGTACGAAATGAGGGTTTCACTGTGGGGAACAACCTTCGTTTTCCTCGCTTATTTAGGTAAGTGGAATTTAATAGAGTATTTAATTTAATTTTCTCAATCGAATATTTCAATTCCTCAAACAGTTCATAAAAGTATTGCTTGTGACAGTAGGGTGGCCCTTATTTTTCGAAAGTTCGAAATTAAGACGATCCCCCTAAAAGTTCCAATATAAATAAAAAAAATCTCTGCAAAGTTTCAGACCGATCGAAAAAAGTTAACCCGTGGCATAACGAGCTCAAAGTTTAAATGGACTTTTACATGTAGTTTTCCGTAATTTGATGCATTAATTCGGGCCGAAACTTGAAAAAAGAGAAATATGGAAGATTTTATTTGATTCGGGGGTTTTCGAGGTCGCTGAATCCGAATGTGATAACCGTTTTCTCAGTTGTTTTAAAAAAAAACGCGTTTTTTCCGCGTCTTCGGGGAGCAGTGAAAATAAGGCTTTTTTGCCATTCTCTCGACGGTCTTTCTAACATTGTGGGAGTTTGGTTAGGTTTAGATGAAATCTAAGAACATATTCGGATTCAGCACAACATTTTCTATATAGATAGTCCCTTTCTGGGGTCTATAAAGATTTTTTTCTAAATTTAATAACATAAAGCGTAACGTTTTGGCCGAAAAAACGCGGAAAAAACACCTTTTTTGAAACAACCGAGAAAAATGGTTATCGGATTCAGCGACCTCGAAAACCCCCGAATCAAATAAAATCTTCCATATTTCTCTTTTTTCAAGTTTCGGCCCGAATTAATACATCAAATTATGGAAAAATGCATGTAAAAGCCCATTTAAACATTTCGCTTTATGGGACTATCAAATTAGGATATTTAGTTTCTAGGTTACGTATGGACATACTAAGGAGAGGCAACCCCATCAAAAGCGAAAATTCTATATGTATTTATGACAACTTGTCTTCATCTCTTAAATTTAAATTAGCATCTCAATTGCCCTATGGCGTCTGGGTTGCACCCAAAACTATTGCAGACAGTCGCCCAGTGGGGTTTTCTTTCGTGCATTGAATAAAGCCCCCCACAAAAAATGAAAATAAATAAATAATAATAATATAAATAAATACATTTTGTCCTGACTTTCTATGTTTGCTCAAAATTTTAGTTTTCACTTCAATGGCACAACCACCACCCGTTGTTTCCGCACCACCCGTTGTTTCCGCTCCTCCGTCAGAAAATGCACTCTTTTTGGGAAGAAGTATTTTCGGTGCTATAGGAAAATGGGTTAGTACTGCCGCAAAGGACGTTGGACACTTTGCTGGAAAAACTTTCAATGGTGCTGTCAAAGGTGTTACCAATGCCGGCAAAGAAGTGGGTAAATTTATAAATAAAATCTTTTAATTCAATCTCCTTTGTTGACTTCCTCAGGTGAGTATGGTAGACGACAATTTTTGATTAATTGAGGACTGTTAAAAATTTAAATTGGTTTAATTAGATACCTAACTAGATTCCTATAATATTGTTTTTTGTCTACCCATGAAACATATTTATTTTTATTTTATTGTTTTTAAAATCTTTTTTTTTTTTTTAAACGAAAAAATAAAATTGTTAATATTATTTGATATGTCTAACTCCTTGAAGAGCTTTTGGTACATAAAAGAAAGTATAATGTGTGAGCCTATACCTACTCGTACATATTATCATTTTTTTCCCTTATTATTGCGTACTCACCGCGTTAATTCCAGACAGCTGTTGTGCTACCATGACAGTCATTGAAATAAATAGTGGGATTCTCAGTTGCGCATTGGTAAACATCTCTCTCAGAGAAACTTTGGGAATGAGCTTGATGCTCTCATATTCCGCTCGCATCTCATCCATTTCGTCATGAACCTCAATAGTACCGCGTAGCCAGGAAAGGGCTGAAAAGGAATACAGGGAAGAGAGAAACAACCATAAGAGTTAATCTGTGTCTATTAAGGTGTGTCCAAACATAAGTCGACGCCGTCGATCGACGTCGACTGAAACCGTACACTGCCTCGACAAAATAGATTTACCTCTTCGCCTCGTCCTTCGACGTGGTCGACTATTTTGTATGTGGACACAGCTTTAGAAAGAGAAATTTGTATCAATGTGAATCAAATATTAGGTAGTAGAGAACGCCTCTAGTGTAAACCTCCCCTTGCGGTTACCTTCTTTTTTTGGGCTACTATAGGCTACTCGGCCCCGATTTAGGAGAAAAATGGGCCTCAGGGGGGGGGCCCGGGCCCCCTCGCCCCCCCCCCTGAATACGGCCCTGATAGGCGCTACAAATTAATTTTGGACATTACTCTTAAACAATCTCGTTCCATACCTCGTTGGGCTTCCAATTCTTGTCCTTTGCTGAGGAGAATATACTTGGGAGATTCGGGACAGAAGGGTAAGGTAATCATCTGATAAATGCCAGGGACCAAGGTGAAAGCTAGGAGGAGGGGCCAGCCGTCGGCAGTTCCCAGGAGACCTCCAAGACCCAGGATTTGAGAGATGACAATGGAGATGGTAATTACCAACTGGTATACTGTCCCCACCTGAGGAGAAGAGATTAATCGGTTGAGTCATATAAAAGGTTCATAAAAAAATAATTATTTGCGACCAGAGCAGGCTAAAATTAATGGACTGAATCGGGCTCTTGCTACTTTTCAATGTACCTACTTGAATGTCCTCAATGTTTATGATTACTTATGACAGTTGCCATCGGCTTTGTATGAGGTTGGAATAAAACTTTGTAAAGGCAAGTGTGAGGCAACAGATTTGAATTTAGGCTTAAAACAGGCATATCTTAACACCCATGAGGTTGAATGAACCCCGAAACCCAGGCACAAAATCTAAAGAACGACTCTGCCGTGAATTGAGCGAAGGATTTCTGATGTGCAAGTGCAGTGTGATACGTACACAAAAAACCCACACCGAGAGTCCGAGGCTTAAGGGTAGAGACAAACAACCCTAAAGGACAGGTTAAGCTTCTACGAATCTAAGGTTGATTTTCAAACTTACCGCTCCTCTGAGATGGACAGGCGATATTTCAGCCAGGTACATGGGCGCTAGACCTGCGTTCAGCCCGGAATTGATGCCGATCAGAAATCTGCCTAAGATGATCATTTCATAAGAGGAGAAGGCTTTAGAGAAACCTGAAAGCAACAAGAACAACCAAACATGAATGGTGAGATGAGTCACAAAAGATCTAACCAGGTTGCAGAGACATAGGGCGTTAGCTTAACTCTATACACAAAAAGTTCACTCTGAAGCTCAAGTGTAGGGACCACAGCCCCAAGGGATGAGTTAAGCTTATACGAATCTACGACATAGGGCGTTTATTATAGCCGATGGCCCTAATTAGACCAATACCAAAACATGAATGGTAATAGCGCCATAGCGCCTGCAAATATAATCCGCAAAGACTTACACATACAATCCGCAATGTAAGTTTGTCGGTTTCGATACCGCCAAAGGTATACAACGAAAATCAAATACTGACCTTGTAAAAGAGCGGCCAAGACCACAAACACGTTGTTAATTAGCAGACCGCCTTTCCTTCCAAACCTCTCGGCCACATAACCAGTAGCGGCTCCACCAATGATACCGCCCGCACAGAATATCGAGACCGCCACTGCAAAGATCATAGTAACTTGGGATTGCTCGATAACTGGATTGACTGTACCATCCGCTATCGAGCGATTCTTGAGGACATCCACGATCCACTCGGAAATGAGCTGAAATAGAATAGGGAAAATCGGTTAGAGCTATAAGGATCCAATACTCGTATTTTCAAGGTATGGACTGGGTTCCGTAGTTTTGGGAAACTTCCCTCAAGGGTCTTAGTTACATTTTTTAAGCTGATAGTTATCAAAATTCGAATTATGATCTAGCAAAGAAATCTATATTGATTTGAATTGAGATGATTTGGTTTCAATTGCTATTGATTCTACCTATTCGATGATCACCCAATTGGGTTGATTGGCTCTGCCGATTTGGCAGAAAATTGGTTGAGTCCCAATTACCAACACTACCGATTCCCTATGTTACACATTTGTTTTAGGTAAAAGTACCCAAGTATTATGGAATTATGGTATGATACCTGAATGTTTTTCTTATTACAAACCGGAGTTCGAGTGTTATACTTACTTTTTGAGGTGCATTGAAAACACCGGTGTTATATCCGTGTTGAAATGAAGATCCAAGTGCAGAGGCTGAGATTGCAAATGCCAATTTTCCATTTAAGCCCTGAAAGGCAAGAAGGTGAAAGTATTAGGTACGTAAAAGTAGAATTTGAAGATAGATACAGGTGGTATATCAGTAAAAATGTCGTAAATTCCAGAGAGGAAAAACACCCATTTCCGGACTCATTTTCCTAATTGAATTTCGCCGTAAAAAATAACAATAAAAAAAGCGATCAGTTAGGTAATAAAAGAAAAATCTATGGAAGGTCAAACCCATCCTTCAATTTGGGGATGTACCTCTCTCTCCCCAGAGGAGGAGAAGAAAATCTATGACGTCACTACGTATCCCCCACCACACCGAAAGCTATGGGAGTAACCACACCTCTCTATTTTCTCGAAAGAAAATTTAGACGTAGAAAAAATGCTCTTGGAAAATGAAATTGCTTTGGAGAAAGAAGATTAATCTTGTTTCTCTCTCCCAGCCGAGAAAGAGAACAGTCACTGAATTCCCTTCCCATCACGGGGATCAAACTGATTGCGCAGCAACCAAATAGGTAGGTAGGTAATATTGTTATGAATGATGATGGATTACTCGTCAGGCCGTCAGTTTTTGTCTTGGTTGATGAAGATAGAAATTATGTCTCTCATTAAGTAGTAAGTAGGTTACACTTATTTAAAGTATAAGAAGTAGGTAGGTACCTACCTAGCAAAATACTTTCCTCTCATATGAACGTCAACTTCGACTACCTGACTTGGTAACTATTTGAACATGTTTCTGCCAGCCTAGTTAGCTTAGTTGGTAGCGCGTCTGCCTTGTAAGCGCTAGGCCGCGGGTTCGATTCCCGCCTGGGGCGGATTTTATCCTGATGGGATAATGTTCGTTCTCGGAACGGCTGGCTTTCTCCTATCCTGTCTTCCTTCTCCCTTCGATTTCGGGACGATAAGACCTTAGCAGTTACAGTTCCCTCTGTCAAAGCTCTTTAAAAAAAAACATGTTTCATATCAATGTTTCTACTTTTGAACAAAATGTTTGCTTGTAACCTTCGCACTCATGAAATCAGGAAGAACATTATTAGAAAAGTAATAAACACACCCTTCTTCAAACTGCTCGTATTTCCAGACAATAGCTCTCAAGAGTCAAACAGTCATCGAGTTCGTAATAAAATGCTCAGCAGGTACTAATGAAAGTAAACCCAATAGACAGACATTGGAGTGGCGACATTAGAACAATAATAATAAGTCACGAACGTACTGGGTTGTTCAAAAACAGACCTAATGGCCACTGTAGAGTGGAGGACCATTATAACACTGGCCTGTGTCGAGACAGGTCACCCTTTAAAGGAATTTTTCTAAGTGCTATAACTTATATCACAAACTTTCTCAGTACAAAAGATTGTCCTATACCCCATTTTCTAATATTTTAAAATGGTTCACTAGTCGCTGCTCACTTTCAAGCTACATGTCCTCCAGAAGGCTGATTGCTCCGCATAAAGCACCAAGTCATAAAACTTCGACCTCGTAGAGGATTGAACCCGAACCTCCCACGTACTAGGCAAGTGTGATGAATGGCTACGGAGGTTGCTGGACCTCAATCGGACTGTTTTGAACAAATTCCTTAATTTGAACGCAAAGGGCTCATTCTAACCCGATTTAGTTGCCTTGTGTTCCCAGACAGAACACGTCTTTTACAAAGTTGCTGAACTACCTATCCAAATGCACCTTTGGATTTTTGGAAATTGGAATTGGTATTATAGCTACTTGTACCCAGGTATGCATAGGGACTAGGTAGCTCCTTACGTACCTACAGCACAGCAGTTGCTCATTACTCATTATGCATTTTTTCCCCGTTTGTGAGTGTAGAAGTGAATATATTGTTCTTATAAATGAGATTCTATGAGCGTATGATTTTCAGCAAGTCATGGGAGGTCTTGGGTTATGTTCTACCAAGTTTCAAGGATGGTATACTATTAAGTAGGTATGGCTCGTAAGTGTTAATTGAACTTCAGCAGTAGGTAACTCATACTCCTTATATTAGCCTGTATTTATATCACATACTCATCAGATAATTGAAGTCTCAACATTCTCACCCTACCTACTTGTATCAAGTATAGTTGAGCACAAGTAAGGATCTCGGAGGCTTACAGAAATAGATTAGTAGTTACCTTACTGAGATACCCACTAAATTTGAGAGCTGTCCTGAATATTGATGGGAACAAAAAACCTACAACTAAATTTTCAAATGCTAACTAAATTTTAACTGATTCTGTGTTGGCCTAATGGGATTTCTAACTCAAATTCTAAATAAAGGTAGGTACCTGGTTTTATTTTATCTCGTCCACATGTCTCTTCTTAGATAAAAATGTGAATCTCCAGTATCTCCTCTAAATGGGAGCTTTGGAAGTATGATTCTACTAGCATTAAATTCATTCTGCTCCATAGATTTTACTGTGATGTCTCTTTCAACTGCAATGCTTTTTTTATATAGTATCCAGAATGATTATGGAACATTTCACTGAGACATTACTGAATGTTCTTAGTTTCTGCGTTTGAATAAAATGTCCTTAAGCACACAACATGCTAGTCGTTATTTAAATTAGTTTACGGACCTTCGGCGACTTTTTCTCTCAATTATATCTGGGGTGCTTAATTGATATTCATATTCTAATGGATTCAATAAAAATGTCATGTTCCTTTCCAACTCTGTC
Source organism: Diaphorina citri (assembly GCF_000475195.1). Taxonomy (NCBI): domain Eukaryota; kingdom Metazoa; phylum Arthropoda; class Insecta; order Hemiptera; family Psyllidae; genus Diaphorina; species Diaphorina citri. The sequence goes on along the minus strand of NW_007377449.1, from coordinate 455,589 downwards.
AATTCTGTTGAGAGGGGTCTTAAATAATGTCGGGGGAAAGAACAAGTTTAGTCATTTAGTTACCTGCTGAAATGAGATGATTTTTTTTTTCTCTCTCTCAAAGTACCTACGTCTAACTTCCTATTTTTTACTCTCTTGCCCTACTTTCGCGGTGTCTTATCGAATTTTGTTGACATAAATGTCTAAGTCCGCAAAATTTATCATCCAGATGGAGTCTGAGGTAGATCATTTATCTTTCAGGCCCAGGCAAATAGCTTTGAGCTGTCTAAAAGTCCTGAAATTTTGTGTGGGAGACATTAATATCAATTCAATTTTTACAGCCTTTACGTATTATTGACTTGAGCCTTGAGAAATCGAAAAATTCCCAATGTGAATTGCTATCCTTATTGAGAAGGTGTTCACCTACCACCTACAGTTTTAAGGAGTTTTTTTTAACCGCAGTGTGATGTTATTTTTTGGAATTTTTGCTACTGAGTGAATTTTCTGGTTTCTTTGTGCCCGTGAGAGGAGAGTGTGATAGTGTGACCAGTGACGTAGACACAGAAAGTAAATATCTATACGAGTATTTGCATAACTACTTGCGTATTTTAAGTAGGAGCCTACTAAAATAAAAGTTTTAACTGTAGGTACGATAGTAACTTGGTAGGTAATCTTGAAATGAAAGGTTTTTTTTAATTACTTTTATCAATCAGGTATTCATTAATTAAGTATCACCAATCAGGTAATGAGGTAATCAACAATTTTAATAGCAACTCAATAATACATATAAATGGATATAAAATATGAGAATGAAAACATATGAAATATAAATGTTAGCTACAGGAATATTTTATGCGTTCCTTGAACTAGGTATATGGAATTCTTGAATCTCAATTAAACTGTAACTACAACACTGTATGCTTAGACAGCACAAAAATTCTGTTGGCATTGCTGTTCCTATAGGCGCCTAGCTAAATGAGACCGCAATTTCATTATTATTTTAAGTTTTAAGTGAAAGTGTGAAAGTACAAGGATCGAAAAGTTCTTGGTCTATTGCTAAGAACGATCTATGAATGATTGTATTATACCCAGTGAGACAGCCTCATTACGTATACTCAAGGACCATCGTTCCCAGAAAAACGAAAGGAATGGAGGCCTAAGTCCAAATCACAATGACAGACTTATAAGAAAGAAGGGTCCAAACCTGCTTAGACCCTCTTTGATTAAAACAGCTTAATGCGAAATGTTGTTTAGAATCAGTTGTTGCTAAAAGAATTATGTTTATATCTCCATTATTCAACAAGAATATCAAGATATACGAGTTTTTGTAAAATGTTCTGAATACTTTTCAATGGATGCGGATGGAGTTGTTTTACTCTAAACTTGGTTTTCGTTTGGTCCTTCTTGATTAAACCCCCCTTCACTTAGTTCAACTTAAAGGCCGTATTATGAATCTACAATCTACCGAGTGGTTAGGCCGAACACCTTGGTGAAGCAAAACCGAGGTAAAATCAGTATACTGTGGGTGTATGGTATGTAGACGGTATTATGGCCTTAATAGTAGAATAGTACTTACCCAAGTGTTTTAGCAGCAAAAAGTAAAAAGCGTGGGCTCAAAAATTACGCTGCTCCTCTTGAGCTTGCAAATACTAATTTCCTAATCCGACCTAGGTTTAACTTTTTATTTTTTTTTTTTTTTTTTTTTTTTTTTTTTTTTTTTTACCTACCTGGCTTGGCGGTCTATTTCCACTTGGTGATGCTGGTTTGGAACCATTTTCAGCTTCCTTTTCTGTCATGGTCAAAGATTAAAACTTTCCTGTTAAGAATGTATATGTTTCGTCGTTACCGCGTTACGTATTAATTATGTAAGATAAAAACACTCAACACATAAACTTAATAAGATCAACATGGATACACACAAAACTGTTAAGTTGCAAATAAAGCACAAGCGATGTAAAAAATAATAAAAATGTTAAATTCAGACGTTAAAAATACAAATAAATTCACAACAAACCGAGATCTTTATTGTATTTTGTTAGTATTTTTATTAAAATTAATAATGTAAAAAAAAGAATTGTATTTATTTTATTGTATACTACACGGTTGTAAGCTTGAGTGCCAGTTCACCACGGTCACAGAGTACCACTCGACACTCGACTGAAGACAAGCGAGGTATCTACCAATCAGTGAATCATACTGGAAGGACGAGTTTCAACTTAGCTGTGAACTCAAGGGAGACAAACCTTAACTGAGAGAGGAACTTGTAAACTTCGCTGCCATAAGATCTGACATTAAAACCCACAACATAGAAACAGAAACACTAAGCACTATGAAAACCCTGTCTCACCAGTTCTCTACTGAACTCTCAATTGAAACGCGCCTTCCGCTTGTCATAGGTTAACCCATGATAGAACGGAGAACTACGAGTCTGCGAGGTGAATGCTTTATACTGGGGAGATAATTTTGTGTTTCAGAGATAGTGAGATCTCGTACAATGTACACATATGAATAATCGAATCACTATCATTAGGTACCTTATTACGTGTATTGTGCACAAACCATAATCATGTCTGTCTTCAGTTTCCTATGCCCGCTCTTGTTTTATCATAAACTATATTATGTTCCCAAATACCCAATATGATAATGATATAACGTTGATAACATGTGACACAGCTCTCAATTTATGTTCAACTATTGATTTTTGCTCGCATTGCTCTATTATTTTATCAATTACGTTATTACAGGGTACAAGGGTACATTTACGTCCACATATGAGAAGTACAGGGTCCGTGAGAGTTTCGACTCCATCGGAGGGTTAATTTTGAAGGGAAGACGAAGAGTTTTTAAGCGGATATTTCTCCTACGCTCCTTTTTCAGGCTTGCGCGAAGGTGAAGTCGTAATAATGGATCTGTCACCCCCTACCATAGCGCACCCTAATACGAGTATTATAGAATTAGGGGTAGGAAGAGAATTGTTTCGGCAGGTAATGGTTGCATTATCAGGACAGGATATTGTTCTTTTAAGCGGCCGGTTAACGGGCGCCAAGGTAACGAATTGCCCAAAAAGTTTGTTAAAATTTTAACCTACATAAGACCCCACTTAAAATTATTATTGAAAAAAAAAAACAATGACAATAACAACAACTCGAAACGTGTTATTGAGCCATATTTTGTAAACAAAATGGGTGGTTCCTACAGTATGAACAATATCATAGTACCTACTAGCGGATAGCAGAACAATATTGCTGAATAGTAGGAAATACTGACAAGTATTGCCAGTTTCAAAATGCTGATGGTCAAAATAATCCTCGTGTACCGAATACCTTAACCAGGCAATTCGACTACCAGTAGTGAAATAGAAAGGAGCCTGTTAATCAAAAGTCAATTCATAAGTGTCACGGGCGAGGGTAGGTATACCCTGACATAAGGCAGAATACCTTGTTTATAATGCCAGCATAGGACTGAAAAGACCCTCTAATCTCGGAGGGTAGGTACCTCCCAGATATAAATGAATGATGTGTTTCGTGAAAAACGGCTAAATCAGGTATACCCATGCGATAGCAATACGAGAATAAGTAGATGAAATAGATTGAAAAAACCATACGTTTGTCAACCAGTAGGTACGGTTTCGACGTTCTTATCGATAGTTACCAATCTGTCAAGGATTGCACTCTTTTTCGTACAGGATACCTACCTACATTTTATAGAAAATGTGAACGGACCGAATGCTTTTGTTGACATACGAATAGTTTCCCGATGTTTGCTCAGAATGCACGGCTGTTTTTACCGATCAGGAAAAACACATGTGTTTTTCTCCATTCTTTCATTACTTTTACTATCTGGTTCATCCCACTTCTTGTTCGAATGTGATCTGCTTGGAACAATTCAGTACAATAGTTCAATACTATGTATTATTACAGTGGCGTGGCGTAAGATTTTCAAACGGGGAAGCTATAAAACCATTTATACAGAGTGCCGATATTATGAATCCAGGCTGAATAATCAATAATCACTTACTATTAAATTTTCCGTAAGAAGTAGAAACCAGGAAGGTTGGAAAAATAACCGTAGAGAGCAGTGGTCAGTATAATTTTTGGGCCCCCACCCCACAAGGTTTCTCAAAGGGGCTCCCTGGTTCGATAGATTGACGCCATATGCTCCAAAATTTGGCGTTTGGGGGCCCCTAAATACCCGGGAATGAGATATACGCCAGTGGTGGAGTGGCAGAAAAGCTTCCCTAGCTTTCATAGACACGCCACTATTAATATAATTATGATGAGTACTTCCATTATCTGCTCAGACTGCAGGAATTTATGTACTAAGTACATAATTATGAACGTAATAGAGAGGAAAATGTAGATTTGTGAAAAATACATAGGTATGTGTTGTGAATCACCCCATGGCTATAAGAAGGCAGAATTTGTTCAGTTCCGTTTTGTTCTATAGAATAGGATAGATATCGACTACTCTATTCTATTCAGTCATTATGGATTGCGTAATCTTACGTATACGCACAGGCCAGCCCGGATTAAGGGGTGTTCAGACGGTTCCCCCGAACCGGGCGGCACGCTCCGGGGGGCGGCATGTCGACGCGCAGCGTTGGCTTTGCCGCCCCCTCCTGGGACTTTGTCGCCCCCTCCTGTGACTTTGCCCCCCCCCTGGGGCATTGCAGTTGCTCCTATGATTTTTTTGAACAGGGCGCCAAATGAGCTTGATCCGGCCCTGGCACAGGCCATAACGTCACCAAACTGTGCAATCTAGATCTCTATAGGATTCAGAAACTGGAAGTTGAACGAAATTAATTTTCTCAATTGACCACTGTTCTCACTCTTTTCAAGGGAGACTCGGGTTCGATTTCCGACGAGGTCAAAATTTGAAAGTACCTATAGATATTACTCAATACTCAATTACTCATGTATACTCTGTACTGTGCCTATTTAGATGTGCTTCGGGTGCTATAGATATATTTATTTATTTTTGACGGGGTTCGATCCCCGAAGATCTATGAACAAATAGGAATACAGCCTGGTGGGTTCCAAGACTTATAAAATGTCCAATAGAGTTCGACCTTAGACGATTAATTTATAAATTGAGAGAACACATGGACAAAATATTAATAACAATGTCAGAGGTAACTCAAGACACATGCCATTAGATCTGGTCGATAAAAGACAACGACAGTAATTTAGAGTGGCAGAAACAATTAACCTTAGTTAACACAAGAATAATAGAAAATTACCTACTACATAATTATGGTTCCATGGGTGTTGAGAATGATACAGTCAAACCTGAACAAGGGAGACTCCAAGGGAGGAGATATTTTTCCTCTCATAGAGGGTTCGACCTCTTTTTCAAATGTTCCTGTACGTGTTTTCTATTTCCCTCTCTTATAGAGGTCATAAAGAAAAGCGCTAGGTATAGAGGTCAGGAATCTCTAGGTATAGAGGTCAGGAAGAAAAGCTTTTTTTCATGTGGTCTAAACACGGTAAAGCAATGTATTAACTCACGTAAACAGTTACCTAAACAGAAAACTCTCTTATAGAGGCCCATGACCAAATGGTGCTCTCTTTTAGAGGTTCAACTCTATCAGATTTCATTTCATGAGATTCTCTTATAGGGGCTCCATTTTACCAAGACCTGAGCATTGGTCTCTCTAAAATAGTATTCCTTCCTATCCAGCTTTAACTGGATTGTATTTTTCACGGACCATATAGGAATGGAAGATGTATTTATCACATTTAGGTAGGTGGGTAGGCAGGGTAGGTAACGATGATTAGAGCACGATACTTATCTACCTCTTTTTCACCGAAGCGAAATAGCCACGATTTGCATAGCTAAAATGTACACTTGCTCCTCGTGTTGGGCAGTCAATCGTGCGGTGGATGTTTGTAGCAATGTAGCACATACGAGTAGATAACAATAATAGAGATGATCTTTTCCAAGTGATCGAATTATCGTCAATGATAGATAGATGCGGATTGCTAAAAGAGGATGCTGATGCATTTTCATGGAAAATGATTTTTTCTAAATTTCAAATTTGTTTCTTTGAAATAATCTGAGTACACTACCTATACTTTTTCCATTCTGTTTCCAGAGACAAAAATTCTTGTTTTATTTACCACAGCATCAACACGAAGGTTTATCATTTAACAATCGTATAAAGTTGACATGAACCAGCTCTATGCTCTATTGTATCTATTTACAATGTTCATGTTTGTATTCTAGTCATATTTTTCTAAAATCTCATCCAAAGGAAACGGAAACTGATAATGATTTGAATACTCTCTGACACGGTCTGTCCACACATCAGGTAAACAGAAACAGCAGTGCCGAATCCTTCAGGGAAAGCTATGGAAGATTCCCTTCCCCACTGAGAAAAAAAAATGGTGACAGGGTGCCACAAGTTTAGGGTGGAAGAACTCTATTATTGGGTTACTTCCCCTGATTTAGGCTGTTGGAATGCTATTATATTGTGTCGAGTACAGTCGAGATATAGAGTACAATATTAGAGTGCCGGAACCCAGTCACCCGATTGGGCTGCCGGCACCCTAGTTTTTTTCTCAGAATGGAAGCTAGGGAAGATTTCCTTCCCTTAACGGTTTTGTATCATCCGCCCCTACTTACAATTTACCAAAAATAGTAACTGATTATTCAAACTGTGGATTCTAAGACCACTAGCAGATGGACAATATGGGCAATGGGTAGGTATACTGTATAATATGATTTTATAGCTCTCCCTTTAAAAAATCCCACGACACGACTCTGATAATCAGTAAGACACACACGCTCACACAAGGTACAGTAATTATTATTACTATTATTTTTGTTATTATTTTATCATTATGTGGATTTATAGAATCTACAACGAATGTAGAAAGTCATTTCCTACATGTCCAATACACGGGTCTACAATTCGAGGTTCATCGGGGTCGATTCCAGGGGTGAAATTAGGGATTGATGTAACAAATTGACCCTAATTTGTTTCATGGAAATTTGGATATAGTTTCTTATTAAGTTAAAGCTGCATAGAAATAAGGGTAGAACTTCATAGAAATTAAGGAAAAGGTTCATGAAAATCCTTCGACCATCGTGGCATCGCGTCGGATGAAAAATCAGCCCAGATTTTCAATTTATCCCAATAAGATTCCATACATCTGAACCATAAAAATAATGAAACTGATCATTACGATACATTGTTCATTTCATTCAAGCAACTTATTTGAAAAAAAAAAAAAAAAAAAAAACTTTGGCTTATACAAAAGGAAAAAAACAGGAAGGGGGGGAAAAGAGTCCAGGGGAGAGAGAGAGAGAGAGAGAGAGAGAGAGAGAGAGAGAGAGAGAGAGAGAGATTACCTACCTGTCTGTTAACGATTATGAATGGGTACCTAATAGGTACCTAGGTACCCATATAGGTACTAGCTAGGTACCTACTGCTCATCCGGTGTGAAATCTGTCTCTCTCAGTCTAGTCTAGAGATAACGAAAATCCAAATACGTAATATAGATAGGTACCTACTGATAACTAATACACATACCTAGACGAACTGCTCAACTATTGAGTTACCAATTGACACACTATACAAAGTCAGACACAAATGTTATAAATTACAAAGAATTAATTTGGCGATGTCATTAGTACACAAACTAAGGAGAAAGATTAAAACCTAGTACAAAGGTCGATGGGCAACTCATTGAATTAACGTAGAATAAGTAAAATAAAAATGTATACTAGCCTGACGTAAACCATAGGAAGCAAAATTCCTATTTATTTTTATTTTAATGAGCTCGCTGGTCGCGAGTTGTACTAGCCAGTTGGACATTAGCATTGAGAGACATTGTATGAAATGACTTCCATAAAAAAGAAGTGTAGAAAGTAATAAAATTGGCACTCAGATCAGTTTAACCTTTGGTGTGGGATGTTGTATGACAGTAGACAGTAGTACATACAGTCAATGAGCCACAGTAACACATTAGCCAGCTGCTAGAGTTAGATCATAATACAAAATTTATGTACCCACTTGTTGGAACTGTTATTCTATACGGGTACAGCGACATGCGACTATGATGGGAGGTTCGGGGTACACCTAGTGTCGTAAGGACAAAACTGCTTCGGTGGTGTAGTCGCCTAGTAATCAGGAGGGCATGGGTTCAATCCCAACCCGCCCAACCGAGGTATGGAATTCTATCCTCAACATTGTTTGAGACTTTGACCACAGTAATAAGTAGTAGTACGAGTAATTTACTGTTGTATTTTTTGGCTCACAGGTATGGCGGGTTATGGGCCTACCGATACCCGATCTTGCTGGTGGGGCTGCCACCTCACGGCTTGCAAACCTGCCTTGAGGCCCTACGTCCACCTCGGGATTGAGGGACATAAGTCAATCTACTGCTGTGTTAAAGGGACTAGTCTCATTGGGGTAGTATTGGTAAATAAGCATAATTTTATTACTAGATTATTATTTACTCTTACTTAATGCCTTATTTCTAGTAAGATTTCAAAGACCACACAATTAATACACACTCTCAAAACGACAAGCCGTGACACACGCTTCGAGTTACCCTCTGTTTTCCAATCAACGCCCGATCTCGCGAGTAAAGATTCGATGTGGAGTACATCGGAGCTTCTAGGTCGGTGACAGACGACGAGACGGAGGGATTTCGCGATCGTTCGCTGATCGGCAGCTGAAGCAACTTGATGCTCTGAGCAGCAAGTTCACGACGCAGGGGGTGGTCGCCTTCGATGTAACCCACGCTGTCTGGGGAGTCCTCACGATCCCCCATGCCTCCCCGGTTATCCATCTGCCAGGGGAAAAGATCGCAATAATAAATGAAAAAAAAAAAAAATACATAATAATAAAATAAACAGACAGAACCCATATTGCTCTACAATAGGCTTGGAAAATGGAAGGTTTAACGTCACTTTTAACAACTTAGGTCTTCTCGTGACGGGGGTTTTACCCACCATCCGGATCCGGTGGCAAGCTACCCGCCTCGATTTAACCTCACCCAGCCTCAGTGGAGCCGGTAACCCAGCACGCAATTTCCCAGATGGTCACCATCCAGGTACTAGCCACGCGCAACATTGCTTAGCTTCAGTGATCCGCAAGGAACTGGCGCATTTAACTTGCTATCGCCGCTGGCCTACAACAGGCTTTGCTTTCAAAACTGCAGAGAGCAGAGTTGCAAATTACCATGGAGAGCATGTCTTCCATAACTTATTATTTTTTAGAAAATGTCGAAGTTTTCCTAGTTTCAACATTTAACGAGTTACGCCCTCATTTTGCTTTGGATATGCAATGTTAATACATTTTCTATTCTGAAGCAGGCAAGTAGGCCAAACCAGTGAAAAATCAAGCGCTTACCTACCCTAGTTGTTAGTTTCACTAATATTCTGCATAAGTGCCTAATACTTACCTTTTTAAACGAAGACGTGATGATAATCTGGATTCACTTGGTTGTAGATGAATAAGAAAATTCCTTTTCGATTTCCAAAAAAAAATAATCTCTTTTATTATTTAAGTATTTTATAGGTAGGGAACTTAGGTATGACGTGTTGATTTAACGAACTATAGAGAAAAAAATCAATAAATTGATCCTTATCCTGCTGAAAGTAAATCACATCCATTTGAGAATTTCGATCTTAAAATAAAAATAAGATGATACCTACAGGTACAGACTGGCTTCAAAGTTATTGACCACAAAGTAGGTAGGTACACCCATAAAAGGGGAACTTTGGGCACAATCTATACTTTTTTGAAACCTTTAAAGTCTTAGATGAGCAAGAAAAAGGCATTTTTGCCAGAAAGTACCTACAGGTAAATAGTGTCCCTAATGCCTTATCATCTTATCAAAATTTGGTGGAGAGAAATATTACAACACCTTGTGAAAGAAATGAACCAAGATTTAGAAAACTGAAAAGAGACATTTAATGGAATTCGATTGTATTCGTCAATAATCTGTGATGATAGCTCGTTTTAGACTAATAAGTTTATTAAAGAAGAAAGAACTAGAATTTAGTAGCTCATAGATCTATCAGATAGTTAAACACATTTGAGTAAGTAGCACGTGACAAACTCCAACGAAATAATTTCACCTGCGTTCAAAGGTCAAGAAAAATAGTAAACGAACTTTAGGATCGAAATTTAAACACAACGGACCAATATTTCTTAAATTTAAGTTAATAAAATCAATATTTAAATTCACATTCGAAAATTTTATGAAATAAACTTGTAAGACGCACAATATTCAACGAAAAAGCGACAAAAATACCGATTTGAAAGGTTATTAAGAACACGACCTTCCCTTTCTTTCCCTCTTACCCTTTGTATGTTTGATCTTTATTTTTGTTTCCATTACTGAATGTTGCCTACGTAATTTGTTTGCGTTGGAAAGTTGAATCTTCGAAACAGAAGAAAAAGCGAAAATAATTAAAAACAATACGTAAGATGAAAGCGTGTACAAAATATAAATTAAGAATTCATTCATAGAAGAAGCGCAGACTAAGGGCAAAAATCGTACCATCATGAACAAATTTCACGTCGAAAAAATGTATTTTTCTGTGCGCTGGACATTATGCCAAATTTGAAAGTCTATTTATAGAATTTGAGAAAATGAATACCTTTTTAATTTTTTGTTATCTATTTTTAAAAAGGTACATGTGTGTGTACTTGAATCTATACTAAAAAAAAATATGGCTGCGGTGCAGATTTGTTTAATTTTATTCAAAATTAATTTGTTTCTTCAATAGTTTTCTCTTCAAATCGATAGATTATTATGGAGGTATGAGAATGAATGTGTGTAGATAATAATGCATCATTGGGTAAATATTTTGTATCCCTAATGCCCACATCTCATTTTACAAAATTTGAAATTCTTCATTTTCTACGGATATCTGCTGCATTATGGAGGTATTAGGCAATTACATAATGTATGTGACAAGTATTATGTATTTTCTTCTTCAAGATCTAGGGCTATCCATACCTAAAATAACAAGGTAATAATAAAAAGGAAAGAAACAACAAAGAGCTTCACTGTGGTTGAGCTTCGTAGAAATTATATTATTATAAAATAACAAACTTGCATTATAACAGGACAATCAAATGTAAAAAGAAGCAGGTGATTTACATTTTACAGAGAAAAAAGAAATAAAAATAAAATAATATAAAAAAAAAACTGATAACTTTCCTTTCTCAAACAATGTTTATTGAAATTTCTACTAAGGCACTGGAGCTGCTTAAATTCTATTTGGAAACAAAAAATGTTCTGTACAATTAATAAATCAAGCGAGATTCTTGGAATTTTGCGGTACGAAAAACAAATTATTCGGATTATACCGGAGCCATTAGCTTTTACTTTTGTCTGCTAGAACAGGAAACTAGCTGGCTAGCACACTCAATGGGATAAAAAGTAATGAGCAGATTTGTCGAACGAAATCAAATGGAAAACCTCCAATTTATAGCAAATGTTTCGACAGTGGTGAGGTATACCTAACGTTATTGCTTGATTTTTTCGATGTCGGTAGATAGCTAGGTTAACCGTTAGGTATTACCTACCTGTAGGTATCACCGCCAGTTTCCTGTCTTAGCCTTGTAGTATACAATACATAGATATAATAATGAATAAGCTATCAATAAAATTGTCTTTTTATGAGCCTAAATAGATATATCACAAAACAATAAGTAGATACAGCGACACAATGCATAATTTGAGTCAAGTCCGCTTTGAAATGCACTAAAAGCTTTGGGGACAACCGTCTTCTTATGCTTATGTTTAAGTAAACATACATAATGTAAAATAAATAATTATAAATATAAAAACAATGCAATACCTACATGACGAGCATTTTATAATATCGAATTTTCTGACCAAGGTGAAAGTAGAGTATAAACCTTAAGGGCGTACTGATACTGATGCTTGACTAGAGATAAGGGCGGGTGTTCTAAATATGTCACTAACTTAAGTTTCATTTCGGAAAGAGGGGGGGGAAAATTGAAGCAGTAAAATAAAAAAAAATATATAATAATAATAATTATACCTACCTGCAAAACTGTGCAACAAAAGGTTCTCATATCTCATAAATTACCTACCTCTTATGCGTGCAATACAAACTGCCGTCTACGCGTTTATTCGATTAATTCCAAGTTGCTTTTTTGTTTGGAAATAAATTCGTATGTTCAAAGACTATTTTGCACTGAAAAAATACCAACCTACATACTTGCATCGGTATTCAGAAAAAATACCTATTATTTAAAGAAAGAGTGTGTTTTAAGTACAGCTAAACAAAATTAAAATCCTTAATTAAAGGTACCTACCTACAATTTAATATGTCTACCTCATGAGGTACCTGGAAAATGTTTTATTTCACGCATATGAATTGCACATCTATTAGAATAAATAGGTCGACATTCCGACAGTGATTTTGTGGAAAGAAAAAGGCATCTAGAAAAAGTTGAGATTCTATACAAATACAATACACTATAACAGAGGACCCAAAGGCAAAAAATTCCTTAAAAAGTGTTTAAAGGAAAAAAAGAAAAAATGTTTTGAAATAATTTGTCACACAAGTTAACAAGTTACCGTTTCATATGTGAGTAATGAAACTGAATTTGCCACAAACTTTGACACTGTAATGGGTAAATAAGTTCACATTCCCAATATTTATGAAAGCTGTAGAAGTTTTGTCTATCATAAATATAGATACCGTGATTTTTTCCATTCGACCTGAACGTCTTCAGTACTAGCTTTAGTCTGGCAGTACTGTCTGGCTAGGGGATGTTAAACAGAGAGAAGACTAGCGTCTGGGTGTGGGACTATAAACAGGGAGGAGAACAGCTAACCCTAACCAGCCTAGCAAGCTCTCTGCTTTTAAAGTACCAAGCACAAGTCCTCACGATGGTTGACTGCGGTTCAGGACGAGCCAGCCGATTTAACATGGCTAGAGCTAGAGACCATCACCCCGGTGTATAGCAGATACAAAAAGACATCTTTCCTTAATCTGCTATCGCCATTCGGCGAAAGCTAAAGCCGCTACAACAACAACAGTACTAGCTTTTTGTCTTTTTCAATTTAAAAAATAAATAAATAAAATAAAGAGGAATTTCTACACAGAACAGAAGAATAACTATTTTTGTGGTAATTTTCAATTTGGCAAAAGAATAGAGCCTAATACTAAGGTAAGTTATAAAAAAAGACATTGGCAATAGCTATACCGAGATACTTTTTACTTTTATTCTACCTATACGTATGTACCTACTAAGGTACTTACAGTAGGTATTTATAATAACTGCATACCTACTGGCTAGGGGACGTTAGAGAGTAGACTTCGGCTTCAGCTAAAGCCGCTATTGATTTCGGTCCGCATTTTTGATGTTGAACTTTTGTACATATACCTACCTGCCTACTCAGGTAATATAAGAGATAAAATTATCATAACATAATAGATGAAGTTTACAACAACACAAAAAGTGAAGAAGGTATCTCTAATATAGCAAGAATAATATTAAGTAATAATATCTTTGGAAGCTGAGTAAAACAAAGCGAAATAGCGAAAGAAAAGAATAAAATATCGAACTATTTACACCGCATTACAAAAAAGTGAAAATAATCTCAAATTAAATTTGTAAAATAAGTGAGAATTATGAATAAGTTGATCGAAAAAAAGTAAGTAGATACGAGTATGTACAATACATTATGTATTTAAATTTGATCTGGTTAATATCTAGGTAAATCCAATTACCTACATCCAATTACCTATTGATTTTTCTTTGTAAGTCTTACTAAACAGAAGTTTAAATTGATTTAATAGGTACTATACTTAGGGGTCGATGATTTCGATGAACCTACCTACTCGCAAAAAAATATAATGCTATTCAAAGCAATACCTATAAAAAAGTCGTAAGAATCTTATTCTGAAAATAATAAAACTTAAAAATAATAAAAGCTGACTAAACGCGTTTTTCCTATACATAGGTAATTCAAAAATTAATACATAGATACTTAATAAAAAAAATACATACCTAGAAATAAAATAAAACAAAAATAAACAAAATACTGATTAAAACGAATCTCAAATTTGCACAGAAACGATACCACTATAGGTTGGTACCGAATAATCTAAAATGTGAGATTCTATCCGTAAGTTTTAAATTATTAATTATGTAAGTATATTGAATACTTATTAGATAATAATATTTATTAACCTACCTAGTGGTCTAACATAGGTATCTACTGGAAAAATGTTCCTATTACAATGGAAGCACCAAAAAGATTGAATATAACGATTCTATTAAAATATAAGTATGTATACCCATTGCCAAATATAATAAATAGGTAATAATAGATGCCTAGGTAATAACTATGTAGTCCTATGAAGACTACGTGCTCGAAATAAAGCATTACTTAGATAATTATTTATGTCAAATAAAGTGTACCTATTCCGGTTTTGCGTAATATCCGAAATATCCGAAAATTCTCCTACAAAGGTGGTGAAAACAAACCAATAAAGTTTCCATCTGATTAGCCTAGCACCCAATTTAAGTAAAATTATGTAAGTATAAAATAATAACAACAAAAGAAAATTTTCAATTTTCTAAAACTCTTTAATCTTGTTGGCACACCTCCGTTTCTCGTATTTGTATCACCTTAGTCTTGAGACTGATAATCAAATCAAAACAGCTGTTTTTCGTAAATAATAATAAAAAAAATAATAATGAAAAAAAAATAAATAAATAAAAAAAAAAATAGAAAGTAGGTAAAATAATAAGATAAAATACCAAATGTTACCTAAAAGAAAAATGTAAGAAATAGATGAATCAATAAAACACAACTGATAATAATACTAATAAAAAGCGTATCTATACCTACCTACCTAATGAATAAGAGAGAGAGAGAAAAATCATTAATTCGTCCAGGGGGGAAAATCGTCCTGAGATTCAAAATTAAAAGTTTCATTTAAAGATACTCGCACTATTTGACTCAAACACTCATAGGAACCTAAGAGTTGTAAACATGATGGGTAAAATCATTGAAATACCAGGACCAAACCAAACATATTAAGGCCAACCATTTTCATTTGTGCCAAAAGATTATTTACAGATTGCGTAAAATTCATTATTAATAAATTTGTAAAAATATAAATAAATATAAAATAACCTATCTACCTACCTACCCTATTAATCCTATTGCTGATTTAATTTTATTATAAATGTGAGGATGTCTAATAGGTATAGTTGGCCAACAGAATTGGCAGCAGAGATTTTTCTTCTTATTGCAAGATTTAGCAAGCTTCACAGCCTGTACATTTTGCCGTCCTTTGTTAGATAACTTTTAGTACCTGAGAATCAAAATTTGAAAGAACAAAATGTTAGATAATGCATCTTTGTTAGTTAAAGGTAATTTACAAGCAGCTCAAGTGACCAGACAGAGTTGACCGCCTTCATATGAGAGACTTGAGTTCGATTTTGGGTGCGGTGGGAAATATTTGAAAAAGGCAGAGACCAAAATCGATTTCAGGACTGGATGATGTGTGTTTCATTGTCAATTTTTTTTTCTTGTAGCCCAGGTAAGCATCTTGACCACTACGCCATTCAAACAGTTTTTGTATGATAAACAAGCGCGTTATCACTGGGTCAACCGTGCCCTTGAGTAATATGATAACAGACTCTTGAGTGGAAGGTAACCACTAGCCGAGGTTAACGCCGGAGGCGTTCTCTACCACCTAACTAGAGCTCCATTATTATGTGGTCAAATAATTCTCAAATAAATGAGGATAAAATTCCATGCCTTGGCTGGGATCGAACCCACGCCCTCATGTTTACCAGGCGAGCGTCTTGACACTAAGGCAGGTACCTAGATGTAGGTATAATCGAACGTAAATTACTGCTCTAGATACTTACCCTCACGTGTGCTCATGCTGCCCATACCGAGAAATTTGAGCTCCTCAAACAGCTTCACAAGAGATGTGTCAACAATAGAGAGAAGTTCCATGGATACTTTGACAGTAGGCGGAGGTTTCTTCAACGTTTGAGTATGCCATACAAGCACCTGAAAAGAAGACCAAAGGCTAAAGCACCTTACAAAATTTAACTACCTATTGAAATAAAATAATAAAAATGAACTATAGCAGACTTCATTAAAGGTCATAATCTTACATAAAGCAAGGTAAAATATTTATTTTCTAAAAAAAAAAAAAAAAGCTTGCGATGGTAATAGAAAGTCGTGTGAAGTTTACACATTTTCTTATCATATTTCAAACTCGCGCCAAATTTTTTTGTTCCCTACGCATGGAAAGCTCGGGCACAGAACCCCCTTTGATAGCAATGCGCATGCGCATACTCGATTTCATCCCCTCCCCTCCAACCAAACTCTTCAGTCCCTTCTTCTACTACTCCGTGCGGTACACGTGCTTATCCTTTGCAGTTTTTTCGGATCTACCGGAAATTTGGATTTTACTGTTTTACATGTGAAATAAACTTGTTTTTCCATTAAATTTTCAGTTTTTCTTTTTACAAAATCAAACTAGACCGTAAACTCCGTCATCATCTGATGTTGTATTTGTGTTTTATCGCCGTATCGCGAGTGTTGAGTGCAAACCCTTTTTTGAACCGTTACCCGTTACTCCTAAATTTCAGCATTTTTACAGGACCACCATTATGGCATTATCCTTTCTTTCTACAGTATCTACCTAGATAAAATTTATCACTCCCTCCAAAGTTGTTGATATTTTGCTGTAAAGAATTCAAAATTTCTTAGATGAAATTATTTACTAGGAATCAACATATCAGTGTCAGATAGGAACACCTTTACTTTGTCATGTGCTCCAAAGAAAATTTCTGATAGTTATGTGTCGGCTGTATCCAGGATTTTGTCAAGGGGTGCCCAAGGGTCAAAACAGTAATATATCAGGTGGGGGGGCCCTCTTTCTTCCCACCCTTAGAACTACACATTTGAACACTACCTACACATCTCACCACTACAAGACAACCCATCCTCACTCAGCCCACAACAATTGCAAAGCCAACAACTGCAACAAAACCCATTAGGTATTACTCTTACACAATCCAATCCCATTTCCAGGCCATGGCTGGGCCCCCACAACCCCAAATTTTTGGAGTCTGACAAACAGTAGGAGAAAAAAAATGAAGCTTGAGGGGAGGCCTGGGCACCCTTGGTCCCCCCTAAATATGGCTCTATTATTTGTTAAGTAGGTAAGTACCTACCAAAAGAAATAACCCACTATTCTTAGATTAGATCAAAGTTCAACATCTAATTTGGAATTACTTAAACTTTTGGACAAAAAAAAATAATATAAACAAAAATTTCAAAAATTTTTGGGATTTTTTTAAATTTTTTGAAAAAAAAAAAAAAAAAAAAAAAAAAAAAAAAAAAGTGAAGCGCCCTGGGATGGTTTACTAAAGTTATGAAACGTCCTGTGTGATTTGTGTTTGGATGGGTGACCATCTGGGACATCACATTGCTGCTGGGTACTTTGAAAATATTCTCACTCACCTCAGAACAATTGTTTGCTTTTGGTTCAATATCACTGAGCTTCACACCAAGACTTGATATAAATCTGTCTTCTTCATATCCTGCTTTGTAGGGCATGGTAGCATTGGGGTGTTTCAGGATCAGGTCTACATTGACAGCAAACCCAGCCATATCCACTGGAAACTTTCGCTTAGCAGGCCAGGAATCAAAAAATCCAATCACATTGCCCTGGTGAGGAAAAATTGGTTATTAATTAATTGACAAATAATGAATAATAAGTATTTGAATAAAATAAAATAGCTTGATCTTGATCATTTTGTTTTTTCACTTACCTACATTAATTAGGCACCTAGAGGCTATACAAAGTAAATAAATTACCAAGAAAAAAGAAGATAATAAGATTACTAAAAAAATAAAGTGTCCAAAACTAGTGTTTCTTTTCAAGTGAAGTGTGTGATATTACTTACCTGCTCTAACAGCAGGCATCAAAGGATTATACCAAGTTTACTTACAAGGATAAAGGATTACCATTTATGTAACCAGCGGGCAGGAGAAAAAGGTAAGATTTTTTGTGCATGTTAATGTTATGTGGTGTTGGGTGTTTGTGAAAATTCATTTTCCAGCAAAGTGTTCCTGATACACCAAGTTTTTTTCCCCTATTAGCTTGGAGGTCTAACAGTAACCCTAGAAGTGTGTATTCTGATATAACCACATGACCTATCACCAGCAAATTGGCCATAGAAAACAATTGAAAAATACCTAGCTATTCAAAAGTGCAAAGGCTTGGGAAGGTACTTTTAGGGCATACTGTATACCTAAGTACTTTCTATTGTGCAGAAAGTTCTCTATTCAATTCAAAACTCAAACATTCTCTCCCTTTTCCCTCTTTTTATTAAAGTACTCATTTCTTAAGTTTATGGGCAAATTGCATTTATGTTGAGCATTGTGAAGTATGTAGGTAGGTACTGAAAAGAAAATGGTACCTATCTAAAACAAGGAATCAATACAGTTAGGTACCTAAATTTCAGGAAAGCAATAAGATAACATTATCATGAACTGCCAGAACTGCCCCAAGTTAGTATATAAGCCACCTAAGTACCTACCTACTTACATTCAGGTCACAACTCAGTGCATCTATCTACCAATACGAAAACGTGAAGTACTTACATACCTATTAATACTATTAATAGGTACCTAATTATTACTCAACGGGAAAATAATACTTTCCATGCATTTTCAATATTAATCCTCTTTCATCATGACTCATAAGAAAGTTTGTTTCGATTGCATTGTAATTGTAAGTCTTCGCTGTTTACTTTCCATGAATTCACGTCATAAAATGCTTGTGACGTTCACAGTGGGAAGTCACTGAATGAGTCGTGGACACGTCAGAGGAAGTGTTTACTTGTAAATGTTGTAGTAGATACTGAAGCCTACTTTTCACAGAGTAAGTAAGACTACCTACCTACTTACCCAAGTGTCGTAAGTAAGAAGTCATAAGTAGGTAGGTATCTAGGTACCTAATATGTAGGTAATAATAATAAAAAACTCGAGTGGAAAGAATAGGCTTGACTGTAAAGGTGTGTCCAAACATAGTCAATCGATGTCGACTGAACCGTCCACACTGCCTTGATAACATAGTTTCTCCTCGTCGATCAATATCGATCGACGGCCGGTCGACTATGTTTGGACACACCTTAAGGAAAGAAGCTCTAAAACTGTCAAAGAAAGTCAAAAGTTCTCGAAACTTCGAATTATTATTATGTTTAGGCGGTCTCTTCCTTATACCTTGTGTGCCGCGTCCATTTTTGTTTAGGACTACCTACTTACTTATTGCACTGAAAAAAAAAAAAAAAAAAAAACTTGGAATTACTTAGGAATAGGAGCTAGAGAAAATTTCATCCTTACCTTTCTTAGCACGGGTGAGCTAATCCCATAGCTCCCAATGAGTCCTACGGGAAACATCGAGATCTTCTTGGTGTCCCGAATTTCATCGAACAACTTCAAATCGAACGTGTTGTCATCGTCTCCGAAATAGACCACGCCGCTCTTCACATAGGACCGAATCCAAGCGAGGGCAGCCCGTCTGTTGGCAACACCACGCGGTGGGACCGCATTGTTAGTGCGGTACACTGGTGGCATGGGACTGGCGATGTGAGTGTACGGGATACCTGGGGTCGTGAAACAGAGAATAGATTAGAATATACCTTGTTTGAATGAGACTAAAAAGTACCTTTACCCCAGCAGTCTAAACAAGGTCTCGTGTATTTTATGGGTTTAACAACATATTACTACTTACTAAAATAAGAAGAGAATAAGTCTTCACTTGACTAAATAATACTTACTTACAATACATATTGTTTACGGAGATGGGTTGTTGGATGCTGTGTAATAACTACTTCCTCGGTGGTAGGTATAGTGGTCAAGACGCTCGCCTGGTAAACAGGAGGGCGCGGGCTCAATCCCAGCCGAGGTATGGAATTTTATCCTCAAAATAATTTGAGAATTTGACCAGAATAATAGTAGTAGCCTACTTCTGGAGTATAGGGACTTTCCAGTCCTATGCGAGCAGTATAAATAAGAACTATTATTCCTGTGCGTTTGTATGTCGGTTAAAGTTGGACTTTCGAACTCGTCGATAGAAAATATGGATTATAAACCGATCGACCATGTTCAATGTCCATGGACACATTACCACTTCCCGGGGTTTA
The DNA here is from genome assembly GCF_000475195.1 of Diaphorina citri. NCBI lineage: Eukaryota > Metazoa > Arthropoda > Insecta > Hemiptera > Psyllidae > Diaphorina > Diaphorina citri. The sequence continues at coordinate 435,416 of NW_007377449.1, read as the reverse complement.
GCCAAGCGGATTACTGACGGCGAATGACGTCCAATGTTGGCTTCAGATGCTAAGTACGTATGAGACTTATTAATCAGACGAACTGACAGTTTACTGTACAGCCTATCTGTGTCCTAGATTGGCACGGCATTAGGTGTTATGTATAGAAAATCTTCGTCTATTCCGTCTTGGTAAAGCCCCGGTATTATGTAAACAAGTTACTTACCATGTAAACAAGTAGGCACCTACTTACCTATCTATAAGTTATTTATTTTTCGTTCTAGAAGAGGTATGATCTTACCGAATTTGGGTAACAGCGCACTGATCATGGGACTGCACTGAAGTGTATCATCTGCCACTATCCAATGCAAATTAGGAATGTGCATCAATGTTTGACCAAGACGTGTCAACTCGGCTACTTGCTCCCGGCGCGGATATGTTGGGGTGATAAAATAAATAATGGGCAAGTCTTTAACCACATTGTGAAAGAGTCGCAAATCTTTGAACGAAGTCGTACACGTAATAGGATCATGTGTCTGGTCTAATTGCATGAACGTACTCATGTCGATATGTTTCCCCTGAGACGTCCACATCAAGTAAACGATTATTATTGAAAGACATACTACAACTAGGAACATCTTTTTCATGTGGGTAAATATTTTCATATCCTTCTTCGCCATACGAACACATAGTTAGAGCACATCTGAAATGAAAACAGAATGGAAATGATGTGATGAGAGGTAAGTAGTCATAGTCATGTGCAATGCACAGCAGTGCAATAGTCCTAAACAAAAATGGACGCGGCACACAAGGGATCAGGAAGAGACCGCCTAAACATAACATAGTCATATGAACTGTGGGTGTATGAAGTGTGTGTCTCTATGAGTACTCCAGCATGACTCAACATTGTGGCCTGGAAGTTCCTGGTCTTCTGGATCCGTCTCCTTGATTCTACCGTCTCTTCTCTCTCCCCTCCTAGATGGTAACCTCCTATACTCCATCTTCCTTTATCAAGTCGTACACGTGCATCAATGTTTGACCAATGTTTGAACAATTATCACTTTGCATTTCTTTCTTACCCTATCGTTCACTGTCTATTGCTCGCCGATTCATTCACTGTCTTATCATTATATTACTTTCCATTTTTCTCTCTCACATTATCAGTCTTATAATCTTATAAATATAAACATTAACCTTTTAGTCCTATTCGGGCAAGATAAACAAGGTATATTCTAATTCTATTAGAATCTCATGACTTTGGTTTTCGGCCGAAGTCATCCAAACTTTGCAGAGAGGTTCATTATAAAATGTAGATTACAAGTCTTCTTGGGACGAAGAACAAGAAATATACGTTTCGGCCGCTATTTGGCCTCGAAATGTACGGTTCGGCCGCTCTTCATCTTCGAAATTGTATTAGTACTTACCTATTAAATGAAGGTCATGATGTGCAATGATTATCAATCATTACTAGGTAATAGGTATAGTAAAGAACACTTCTCATTAGAGATAAATATGACGTAGGTATGTATTGAAATAGGTAAGCAGTTAGTAAGTTACCTAACTAAAAAAAGAGAATTTATTTCTAGTAATTTTCTATTTTATACACTGCTGGGTACTGAGGTATCATTACTTTATAAGTATAGTGAAGCTGTACTATGTAATGAGACTAATGAGAAAGTAGGCAATATGTATATTGTATAATCAGTTCAAATTTTCAAAATTGGAAAAAGGATGGAAATATCCATTTAAGTAGGTGGTTCCCCATTCTAAAAAAGTGGCTGGAATTGTTCCAGGGAGGATGAGCACTGAACATGTTGTTGTCTTGTTAGAAAGCCAAGGACAGTCTTTGGATCAGATAGTAGAACCAGTCTAATTGGGAATCCAAGGGACCAACGTTTTTCCCCATTCATCCAGTTTTTCCAATTACTATTACTTACCTACATATTTATGAAGGGGCCCCTGTTTATCCAGGTTTCCCATTTAGACAGGTCTCAGTTAGACAGGTTCAACTGTATAAGTAGGTCTATAGGTATATTTTTAGCACATACTCTCCTAGTTTATTTCTCTACCATATTGAAATTTACCAAGAGCTTAAATATCTACTTACCTGCTGGGTATAATAAAAATCAAGCAAATGAATACATACTACACCTTGCAAAAAAAAAAAAAAAAAAAAGATTAAGCTAAATGAGATACCTACATACTAAATAAGGAAAGTAAAAAAAAAAAAAAACAAAAAAAAATTAAGCTAAATAAGATACCTACATACAAAAAAAGGAAAGAAAAAAAAAAAAAAAACAAAATCTTAAAATAAATAAATAAAATTATAATAAATAAAAGGAGCTTAGGTGGGAAAATTTTCATAGTACTTACCTACCAGACCTAATCTCCTATGTCCAAAGTCCAAAAGTCAACAAGAGTGATAACTTTTATATTATTTATGAGGCCAAAAGAAAGCTTTCATTCATATATTAACTATATTTCATTGTGATATTACTGTGGTTTCTGTACTTCTAACTACCTACCCAGTGAATGAGTGGTAACAATGTAGTAAACACACCAACATAGTGCTAAGAGAAGCAATTAAATTTATTTATAACTACCTATTAATGCAGTTACTAAAACAAAGCAGATGCAAAACAGTTTGTAGTAAGATAAACAAGATCAAAAAAAGACTGTATGGACTACAGAAGCAATGAGTGAGGATAAACTGATAAAGTACAAATTACAGTGGGAATGGATCATGCTTGTAAGAAGCAATCATGTAATAATCTAAATGGGTACTAAGAGTTTATAAAATACTATTATCATACCTATTTCCTGTCACAATGCAGACCTCTCCATTGCAGGAATGTTAATTATCCAACAACGTTCATGAACATTTCATTCACAGACATCTCATTTGAATACAAAAAATTAACTAAAAACTGCTGCACATGTAAAATAATAATAGAGGAATCCACACAGTGAAGAAAAACCTACAATTTGAACAAGCTAGTTATGTACAGTATCAATCTGAAGCACGGAATGATTTGAATGGATAATGGGTTTCCTCTGACAATTTCAAAATCAATGAATTGGTAGATAAAACAGGATATATACCTACTCATGAAATGTAGGTAATGTTAAATGAAATTAAATAACTTTTTCTATTTTATTCAGTTCGCCCGTCCTTCCGTCCTCCCGAAACAGAACTCCGATTCATAATAATAAAAATCTTTTTTATTATTTATTCACCTTTTTTTTATGAGGTATGGGGCCCGTTTCTGAAATGGGTCCGTAACGAGACCCAGATCTCATTCACATTTTGCACTTCTCGAAAAGCCAAGTTCGGAAGATGAAAAAAAAAAAAAAAAAACCCCTTGACAATATAACTTTAATTTTTACTTCTCAAACGTTTTCAAGGGAAGAAATTTTGATTTACAAAGTGCAAAATACAAGATGCAAGCAAACTGAGATGTAGTTTCCAGAAACGAGCCCCTGTCCGCAAAAGGGATACCAAGGGACTAAAACAGTAATGGATCTCTTCCTATATTTATTTCTTCCTGGAGCCAGTAAAACGAAAAGTGGCCCATACAAGTTTAGTGCTGGTGGCAAAATAGGTACAGAAAGGTCAAAAATAGGCAAGTAATAAGTAGGGTAGGATAATTAGAATATTACCTACTTAACTAATTATCATTTGAGGGCAAAATGAAGTAAGTAGGTACTATGGAATCTTGGCTATTCGTGTTACCATGATTGCTCGTTTTCTGCTAGCTGCTGCTTCAATTATTTCTTCCAATCAGTTTGCACGTTCCATCCACTGTTTTCAATCTCCTGGTCAAAGCGCCCCTCTTTAAACACTGTTGCCAAACTTGATTTTTGAAGAGACGAATTCTAGCCGTACAAAAAGTAAAAAATAGTCGAATGTTCTTTTACTTTACTAGAATATCTACAAACAATCTACGCGGATTTCCAGGTGGGTTGTCCGGAAATCCAAGTAGATACCTACGTAGAGCTAGGTATACGTGCCTTATCTAAGGAAGTAAAATTATTTTAATTCTGGAAAATTTGAACAGTGTAATTTTATATCCTCTCAGATAATTCTGATGACGATATTTTTTGATAACGCGTTCCTTGCATCTGATGAAATTACCATAAATCACAATCCACTTACTTACAGAAACTGTAAAATACAAGTACTTCTATTAGCAGAGGACTTGGATCCCACACAAAGCAAATCTCGAGTCCCATGATAATATGCAATCGATTTGGTCATAAAGTCAACATGAGACTGAATCCATGGGTAAGAGTTTGCATCGTGTCTATGAATAAGGAAGAATCTGAATTTATCTGAACTGTTTAGTGTTTATATCAAAAAGTGGTTACAGTACAAAAAAACCTAGTTACGGTACAAAAAAAAAAAATAAAAATAAAAATCGAATCTAACCACCGCAAAATATAGCAGGAGACAAATTGACTGAGCTAGCAGGAGTCTAGCAGGAGATAGATCTGGCAACATGGTTTCTTTATTTATGAAAAAAATAATCCAGAAATTCCAGAATCAGTGTCTCCACTCTTAGTGATTTTTCACTAAATTTAGTGAATTCTTGGCAAATCTAGTGATTTAGTGATTTGAGGTCAAAATCTAGTGATTTTTGAAAGAAATGTAATTTCAGTGCAAAATTGCTCCTAAATCTGAAAAAATAGACTAATTTTTTCAGAAACCTACAATTTTGCCCCTTCAAATTAGTCACGTATGCAATATGCACTGCTTTGAATTTAGGCCCGGTTTGAGTATGTAAAAAAAAGTGAATTTTTCACCAAAAATTCGCGATTTTTCGTCAAATCCGTTCGAGAAGGAAAAATTTCAAAAAAAAAATTTGGGTCTTTTTTTCGTGAAAATTTTGGACCTCGAACCGATTTTAAATAAATGGATTTTTAGATTGTAAAAAAAAAATTCAGCCAATACTCGATCCAGGCCTTAGTGAAAGCGCTATAGTTGGCTTCCTTGAAAGCACCAGTTCCGCATAGATCACTGAAGTTGAGCACGGTTGCGCGTGGTTAGTACCTGGATGGGTGACCATCTGGCCAATTGGCGTTCAAATATTTATGAAATGAATTTCAAATGAGTGTGCCTCTTCCCTGCTATAGCAGCACAACGGCATACTCGTGTTATTGTGTATGTTTTTAAATAAAGCCTTGGTTAATATTGAACTCTTAGCATAACGTGACATTTCTAAGATCACAGTTCAAATAAGGCATGAATTACTACCTATGTCAGGGTTTATAGGTACGCGACCTGGAAAAACTGGAAAACCTGGAAAATTCATGGAATCTGAAAATCGGCCAAAAAGTCATGGAATTTCATTCTGGGAAAAGCCTGTAAACCCTGTATGTATTTATTTTGGTTGCCGTGTGATCAAAATAGCTTCTATTATCTTGGCGTTCAAATATTTATGAAATGAATTTCAAATGAGTGTGCCTCTTCCCTGCTATAGCAGCACAACGGCATACTCGTGTTATTGTGTTTGGTTTTAAACAAAGCCTTGGTTAATATTGAACTCTTATCATAACGTGACTTTTCTAAGATCACAGTTCAAATAAGGCACGAATTACTACCTATGTCAGGGTTTATACGCGACCTGGAAAACCTGGAAAAGTCATGGAATCTGAAAATCGGCCAAAAAGTCATGGAATTTCATTCTGGGAAAAGCCTGTAAACCCTGTATGTATTTATTTTGGTTGCCGTGTGATCAAAATAGCTTCTATTATCTTAAAACTGTCTAATGCCTCACTATACTAGGTCAACACTAATGATGTGTGCAGAGTACCTAAGTGAGTGAGTTTTTAAAGACCAACTCTCTTCAGTGGACTACTCAGTCAATTAGTCATCCTTAATTCCCATACTTCTGGGGAATAGAAGAGTGACTTTCATGTTTGCGGATTTCACTCATTCACGGAGTAGTTCTCTGAAAAGAGAGATTTTTTTTTCCATAACTCACTCACTCTTTACACGAGTCAACACTGCCTGATTATAACCAAACAAGGAACAATGTCAGCTTTTGGCGCAAGCATCTGGCACCATCGAAGTCGGCACCGAGATGTGAAGGCAGAAAAGTAGGTACCGTACGGTGTACTTAAAGTAAAACTTTCGGATGGTAATATTATGAAGAACATAGAAATCTAGTGATTTTCAAGTCAAATCTAGTGATTTTTTTTCCTTGAATCTAGTGATTTTTAAAAATTTGGAGTGGAGACCCTGTCCAGAATTCTACTTCATCGTCAATGGTTGGGTAATACTTTTCCTTTATTGCAAGAAAATCTCATTTCAGCCCAATTATTGGCGTTTCAAAGTGAGAAATTGTGTCAGTAACATATAAAATGCTTTTTTAAATCAAGTGCTTTTACCAGAATTCACATTTATGAGATTTATCTAGTTTCCTAATATTACATCAAGTTATCAGTTTTCAACTATCAACCATTGTACGTTTTTGTGTACACATTTCTGCATTAATGAAAATATTACACTAATAAAATGGTGCTAATTTGAAAATTATTCCTCTTACGTTTACTATTCAACGACTTCAGGAACTTTTAGTGTTTAATCCAGACCATACCTCTTGGATTTTGGATAGGACAACCCTGGAAACCCCCCATTCAAACTGAAGAAGGGAAAATCAGGTTAGTCATAATAATTCATTATTCTTTAAGAACCATGCCTTTTGTTTTTTATCAAAACCTTCTACATACTCAGTTGATTGTGATTATTGAAGCTCATGATTCCAGTAGTTGAGCTTTTCTCATTATCTATTGTTCAATCTATGAGGTAATTATCTACCCAGGTAGGCATACACCTACCTACTTACCCACTTGTAATAATGAGGAAAATCCAAAGCAATGTAAAGTAAACTGGTTCTTAGAAACAGTGAATATGTACATATATAAAATGCTTTTGTTTTTGTTATGTATAAAGATCTAGATAAATGATATGACATTACCTAAATCCACAAACCTATCAATTCAAAGTTGAATGAAAAAGAAGCCAAGATTACTCTGGAAACAAAGTCTTTTTCAGATGGGTAATTTGTTCTTTTCCCGAATAAAATTAATGGACAAGTAATAAAATATTAAATATACCTTATTTTCTTATTTAAAATTATAAAATGGCACCTACATCTCTCACCCTTGAGTGTAATGAAATATACGTTGTAAACCCTTCTTAAAATGAGAGATACCTAATTTCAATTATTTCATCAAAAGGCCAACTGTAATTTATTATTTTCATCAACATGATCAACAAAGTACCTACTTTTGTGAGCTCTTTACCTTAAATAGGTACCTACCAAATTTCTCCTTTTCTTTTTTAAGGTTTGTTTTTCAATCAAACTTCTTGCTCACAATAGTTACTATGACACAATACCTAAGTAAAGAAGAAAAACCTTGCAAAACAGTGCTTAACCATTATAAGTAAATTATTATAACATTTGTCACAAATTTTACAAAATAAAAGTTCCTTTTAGGAATGCTGGCTTGTTTATGGTGTTCCTTTTAGGGGGGGACATCAGGGAGATGTTAGTAAAAGGTAGGTAGTTGAAAATTAAAAGTAACAGGACATTCTGCAGGAGAAAAAAAGATGTTTTTTAATTTTTTTCTACATATTTCTAATATGAAAATTTCATTTGTTTTCTTTGCAGATATGAATAAAGGTGTAGATTCCAACCCTAACCACACCGTAGGTATTGTTGGATCTAAGAAGCATGGCCCTGGTAATGGACTTAACAATATCTCACCATCATCCTCATCTAACTCATCAAACTCAGCGGGAACATCAACAGATCTAGCATCATTATTTGAGTGCCCAGTTTGTTTTGATTATGTCCTACCTCCTATTATTCAATGTCAGAGTGGACACCTTGTTTGTTCCAATTGTCGACCAAAACTATCTTGCTGTCCAACATGCAGAGGACCATTAGGTAATTTATAAGTAATCTGAACTGTAGTCTTATGTGGGTCATTGTGGTATTTTTTGACAGAAAAATCTAGGAAAGTAATTTATATGGCAATAATGGTAAGAGTAGGGGCATGTGCTATTTATTTTAGGCCTATGGCTGTAATACCAGTTGACCCACTACCTACATGTAGGTAAAAGAAAAAGAAAGAAAGGGAAAAATCTTTTCCTGTAGGATTAAAACTTTGAAGAAAAGTGTATTGACATTTGTGTTGTGAGGATAGAAATAGGTACCTATGTATCCAGGGGATGTGACACTCACAGACTGAGCCAAATGCACTGACACTAAATTGTATTTTATCAATTTTCTTTAGGTAACATACGCAATCTGGCTATGGAGAAAGTAGCCGGGACCATGTGGTTTCCTTGTCGGTATCAGATGAATGGATGTGGAATTTCTCTCCTGCACACCGAGAAGCCAGAGCACGAGGATACTTGTGAACATCGTCCCTATTTATGCCCATGTCCAGGGGCTTCATGCAAGTGGGGTGGTGCACTCGACCAAGTAATGGCCCATTTAAACCAGTCCCACAAGTCTATCACAACACTACAAGGTAAGTAGAGGAAAACTTTCAGAGTTGCGTTTCTGAGGGGGTTTTTGATCATACAATGAGATGTTTGACACCGAGGCCAATCAAAGTGGTTCTTTAAGCCAGACCAATGTGAGTTTGTTTATCCAAAACCAAACTCCCTCTGAAGTACCACAATTTTCCAGGAATAATATGAGAGAATAACAAGAGCAATACTAGACTGTTGAGATAAAAGGACTACATGTCTTAATTCAACATTCTAAATAAAGCACTAATACTAATGAGAAATTCTAGTGGACACCATGATCTAAATCAAAATCTATCCATTCTATCCTATCGAACAAACCAAGAACTTCTCACCTTTAAAATGCAGTTTCAGTCACTCTATTTCACCTGGAAATTGCTCTAAAAGTTGCTAAGTTACACAGGATGAGTCCATTGTCTCCAGTTCAAACGAATTTGAGTCAAGTCCACGTCCAGGAGTCCATAAATAGAATCTGAATCTCAATTTGTACTTGGATCTATTCTTTGGAGCAGGATAAGAATCGTCCATTATCATATTCTTTTCGGTTACATCATGATAAGCAGGGAATAAATCCACAGAAGGATTTGTGTCCACTACGTCCTTATGAAATAAGACTGGGGTGTGGCAAGTTGCAAGCTAAATTCTACCTAATCTTCTTTTTCTTCGCCTTTTCCCGTGTACAGACGGGGTAGGCGTTTTTCTTCAGTCTGTCAATCAGCCCTAACTAGGTAAATTCTACCTAATGATTCTATTAATTAAAATTTTCATTATCTTACAGGAGAAGACATTGTATTCCTGGCCACAGACATCAACCTCCCCGGGGCTGTAGACTGGGTCATGATGCAGTCATGTTTTGGCCACCACTTTATGCTCGTACTGGAAAAGCAGGAAAAGTTTGACGGGCACCAGCATTTCTTCGCAATCGTGCAGCTGATTGGATCGAGGAAACAGTCGGAAAATTTTACTTATAGGTGAGTTGAAAATACCTTCCTACTTTATAGGTACCTATATGTATGTACCTATGTTGCAGTGCAATAGTCCTAAACAAAAATGGACGCGACACACTAGGGATCAAGAAGAGACCGCCATAACATAATAATGTACATACCTATGAGTTTAAGCTACTAGGGCTACTGGCATCAAAAAACTTGTTTGCGACATCGTTGCTGTCAAGTGTCAAGACATTGGAGAGTTGTGGGAAAGTCGGAAACGACTCATACCCAGAATCACCTATGTTTATATTGTGTTGATTCTGTAAATTCTCGAAGTCGAGTAAAACCTTGTAAAATTGTTCAACTGTAATAAACAGATAAAGTTCGTTCTCGGAGCGGTCGACTTTCGCGTATCCTGTTCTCCTCTCTTCGTTTTAAGACCCCTGTTGTTAAGTTCCCTTTGATAGTACCCGTATTTTGATAAAACCTCATAAAAAAGAGCTTTTTTAAATTATTAAAGGTCAGGTTATTTATTTAACCAGTTCAGTAATAATCCATTTCTAATTACTTTTTTTCCTCCCCACAGACTTGAACTGAATGGACACCGCAGGCGACTCACTTGGGAAGCCACACCTCGCTCTATTCACGAAGGTGTTGCCTCTGCCATTATGAATTCCGACTGTCTGGTATTCGACACCAATATTGCCCAGCTTTTTGCTGATAATGGAAATTTGGGCATCAATGTTACCATTGGAACCGTTTAGAACCGATTATGTTTGTTACTATCAATGTTGTTAGGGTGTAAGGTTAGGAACGTAGTCTTGTTTATATTTTTAAACACAACCTTTTTCTGTGAATATTTCCCGCGTCCTTACGCCTGAAAAGTTGTTTCAAACTGATATTAAAGGGTACAACCACCCTTGGGTTGAGAAGAAAACATGCATCACTTACATCAGTGTATTTTAAACATGCTAAATTTAAGTACAGTAAACTATTGCTTACTCTTGGAAAAACATGTTTATAACAGAAGTTAAAATACCTTCCTAAATAGGTGGGTATTTCAGAAATTGTTGTCAATGTGTATTGATATTTTATGTGCGCCTTTTTAAGAACTCGGAAATTTTACATTGTGTAATACTCGTCTGTTAAATATTTGCTGAAAGTTGCAAAATAATGGTACTGCAACTTGTAGTATTGTATTTCCCCTACACTTAATGCCCTGCTTTGCTTAACATGGGTTTTGTTCATGGGGTTGTTCAATCATTTTATATCTGTCAACTAACAGAAAATTCAAAGACGTTCGCATCTAATATCGCTATTGTTTCAATTCATGTTCAAAGATTTACCTCACATAGGTACCTGTGACAAGTGAACTACCTACTTACGACCAATTTTTTTAATTTTGAAAATCTGACGGAATTTATTCTAGGTAATTTTCCATCATTCGGAAAAGGACAACATACACTTGAAAGGAAAGAAAACATCTAAAGATATCAAGGTATAGAAATACAAGTAGGCACCCCTATTGTAACTATTTACAAAGAGACGAGAATTTGGCGACTTTAATCTAGTTTACTGACTAGGGGGAATACATTTTTCTGTTTACTTGAAAACAAATTATTATTTGTTAAATACTCAATATCTTCCCTTTTTTTTTTTTTTTTTTTTTTTTTTTTTTTTTTTACTTAGGGTACACTTTGCAATGTATTTAGATTGGACGGAAAATTTTGGTTTTAACAGATCGTTTTTTATTTAAGGACATCTCACTTGTACTTCACATTGACTGTACAATTATGTGAATGCCTGTATAAGTGATATTTGGACAACACTGAAGGTTATATTACTTATTTCTTTAGCTATATAAAGATGTGAAATCTTTAAACAGAAGACAATATAAGTGAGAACTTTTCTGTCAGGGTATACGTAGAGAATAAATAATACCTACTCAAGAAGTTCTTGCATTCTGTTTCTCAAAAAATTGTTGAGCTTCGTCACCAAAAATCTATTTATGTAAGTGCTGTGCTGATACACTAGCTTTCCAAAATTTCAAATTTTGAGAAATGAGCTTTATTAAAAATAATAGGGGAAAAACTAACTAAATCTTCGTTGAACTAACTTTAGCTTTAAAAGGAAAAGGGGCTTGAGAATACATTATTACAGTGATTTTCATCAGACGTCGCAATGAGGGAACTATACATAGATACAAATAAGCAAGAAAAAAACCTTAGAAATAAAGATAAGGCTTCAAGTCTGCATTTATAGTCAGATTAGTCTTACAAACAAGTGAGACATATTTTTTTATGTTAATTGCTTTCACAAGTTGACCACAATGCTTGGAATATTAACGTCGCGTAGTCAAACTAGGTATCAATATTTACCTAAGCATGGGAGGCAGTCCATCCATTTTGATTTGAAAATCACGGTAATTTTCAATTCTCATTGTGTATTTGTTTTTGAGGTACTTTTACTATTTTCAATTGTGTTCACTTTATATGCAGGACTAGACCGTTGCATTTTGTAAGTACTTATTTGAAGGAAGAAAAGGAAAAGTGATAAAGAGCGTTAATGTTTCGTGAGATATTTTCTAGGATCATGCAAAATAAATTAGAATTATATTCTAGTGTGGGTAACGCAGGCGTTACTATAAAATAACTGGTTGCTAAATAGGAAATGTTGTGTCGCCTGTATGGCAGCTATCTTGAAGAGATTTCGAACGATTAGTCAAACGACCATAAGAACTGATTCCTTCAACAGGCAGCTAATGTACAAAACGGTCTACTCCTGGATATAAAACAAAAATGTTATTTTGTCTTGTTTAGGTTTTATTATAAAATTATCTCAAAAGTGATGATTATATTAAATCTTGACTGCCAGGTGAATAATTTAGACTGATAGATAGCCAGCCATCCCGTTAATATACCTAGGCACTTATAGCAGAAAGGAAATTTGTACCCCGGTCACAGTTTGGCTCTTTTTGTACTATTTCCTAGGTATAGAAACATCCACTCCTTCCCAGATTTTAGGCCAATCTGAGTCAGTTGGCAAATTTTTCCAAGTCAAGATCAAATATTATTTTCACGTTTCTTTCAACGTTGAACTATTTTATTTTCATTACTATTTTAATGTATTTAAATTTAAACTCAACAAAAACAAACCTGTACATACTAAGTATATAAATTAAATAATGGGAGGATTAAAAAATAATTATGAATTATTTTAAAAAATATAAACTTTGTAAACAAAAATATTTTAAACCGTCATACTTTTCTTTCGTTTTGCTTGTGGTTCTTTGAAGCCATGCAGCTTTCTCCAATTTATTTCACTTTATAAGAGTAGGTATACAGATCTATTTAGCCCGTTAATGAAACGTGACCTTTTTTTGTACAATTTTCTTTGGCCTAATATGTTATGGTCGCGGTATAGGCATTGTCTGCGCAGTTCAGGCCTATCCCGCTAGCGTAATATGTCCGTCAGGCCTCAGTTTAGGCGTACACGAGTTTACTGCGTCGTTTATCCCCATCTTTTCTAGGTCTAAAAGAAGGTCTGATGGTAGTGCTTAGCACTGCCCCTTGGGGTAAGTCTCTAGGCCGGTGCTTTCTTTTCTAACTCAGCTTGATATGTTTAATGTTTATGTATAGTATTTTATTTTTCCAGGAACCAGTTGAGCCTATTCGTAATCATTCTTTTCATCTCCGCGAATTTGTCAAGCAGACGAGTTCATAGCTACCCAAGTCTTCACAAAGCAAAATATTAATGTGGCTATAGTAATAATGGGAAAAAAATCACTTTCAATGCCTCAGGTTCATACTTCTTTGAAAAAATTCTTCCTAAGAAAAAACTTGAAAATAAAATTGATGAATTTTACTGTACAAGAAAACGAAGATACAGAGAGGAAACGTAATATTTCCTTTGGAATTAGTTTTCTCCTCCTCCTCATCCTTTTCCCTTCAAAGTCCAGCTTTTTTCTCTCGGATTTTTCTCTCCTCTTTTTGAACTTTTATATAAAAATTGTGAAGGATGGTGGATATTTTTGAAGTTAACCCATTACTCGCCTTCGGTTTTTCGATAGGTTCTTTTTGTATTATTTGAAAACCATATCTGTTGCGTAATTGACTTTTCTCTCACTAATCAACATCCATATGTATCAAAACTATTTCCTTAGATATTGGTTTTCTTTTAAGCTCGTTCATTACCTATTTCAGCTTGGTACCTACTCTAATGTTCAGTTTTACTTTCCATAAGTACCTACCTACTTAAATACGCCTGGGGCCACACTTTGAGATCAAGATCAAAGCATTAATTACTTGGGTATTGTGAAAATCTAACTTTTTGAAGTGTTCTTTTTTCTTAATCCACGTCATTGAAAATAATATTTAATAATAACAGTGGAAAAATCTAAAATCTCCTGCTCCTGAGAAAAGCCGTGCTGTGCAATATCGTATCATGTCTTCTAGTGTCAGACATTCCGATTTGATTGATATATTCTTCGACGAAAAAAGAAAAACTGACGTCTCATACTCGTATTCAAATCCCATGTAGGTACTGGGTTTACGTAGGTAAGTGAAAATCTAATACCTACCATAAGTTTATCTTTTGGGTGGAAACATGTTAACATTCTGAAAATTTACGCTTTAGATCGAGACTGAGGAACATAGGGTCAGCATAAAAAAAGTAGAGGGGACATTTTTTCTCCTCGAGTTTTTCATCCCTTATTTTTATTTTATTTCACTTTTTTTTCGGCCACAAAAATAAGATGAGTGACAGAAGAATATTGGATTTCTTTTTTCCATGTTTATATTTCTCTCCCTTTCTATTTTTTTCCTTTTTTTTCAAAAATTTCATATCCCTGCCCAATGCCTCTCGTCTGCCCTTTACCCCTAGAGAAAAAAATGAAAAGAAAAAAACTTAAAAACCTTCACGTGTGTGTGACGTCACATTATATATAATATATTTTAAAACTAATCAATCGATAATTTCACTATATCCAAGGAAAAATTATTTTATACTTGTACAATATATTTTCTTTTTTAATATTTTCTTATTTTTACTTTTTTTTTTATCATTTTATCTTTTTTTACTCTTACACACTATAGACTAGGAGTAACATTGTTTTTCTACTGTCAAAATATTTTTTTCAAGGTAAGTAAAATTTTCTTTAAAATAATTTATTAAATTTATTGATATATTTTATTTATTTATTTTTTTTTTTTTATTTTACGAAAATTATTATTTTTCAATTAGGTATTTTTATTTGTGTTGAAATTGATGTATTTTATTATTGCTTATTAATTTTAATTGAAAGGAAAATTCATTCCTCTTTTTACAACGTTGTAGGCAGTACTGTATTAATTTTAATTGAAAGGAAAATTCATTCCTCTTTTTACAACGTTGTAGGTTTTGTCCTTTGAGGAATTACCTAATATTTATTTATTTTTTGTTGGCATGAAAGTACGTAGGTCAAAGATACCTATCTAATTACGTAGGCTCAATTGTTTTCATATTTTATGTTTGTTTATTATTTTAGATAAGTAATTTTACTTATATAATTTAAAAAATAATACCTATATTTTTTTACCTCCTTTTTTTGCAAACGTAATTTCCTTGGTAAAGAATACATTGGTACGTACTTACTCGTATTTTACTCAGGTACAAGTAGTTCGTAATTTTAAAGACCTAACGAAAATCACCAAGTTTTGCGTAACGCCGTCTCTTGTGTTTAATTTATGGTTTGTTTACATTTTTCTTAAAAAAAAGAAAGAAAAATCGAGGACATCCCAATTTACTTCCCTAGGTCAATCTAAATGTTTTTGCTCGTCTGTTAGTCCGGTAAAGTTCAGTAGTTCCTGATTATTTGCACACATTTTTTCCCTTATACTTACGTAGGTACCTAGGTACTTAAGTTTATGAAAACAATATTACTGATGGTGTGATTGAATTCAGAATTTATACAATTTGATAGGTAGGTATAAAACTAATGCCGGGTCCACACTAAGCGAACATTGTTATTTTGAATGTAAGTTGGTATCGTACTTAACGAAGTGAGATCTTAAAGGTGTGTCCAAACTTAGTCGACCGGCCGTCGACTATGTGTGGACACACCTTTAGGTACAAGCTATTTGTATTTGCCCAAGATATGGACCACCTTGTAATGTGTGTTTAAGTAGTTAAAATATACCTTGCCTGCATGGGACTGAAAAGTCCCCGCAGTCTAAAGAAGGTCTCGTATATTTGATGATAATACGATATAGGAACATTTAATATCTTTGATGGTTGGAATTCGAACTCGTGCCCTCCCGCTTACCAAGACATGGAGGGCGCTAACCACTACTCTGTCACGGAATCGAGGCAATCGAGAAATTCACTTACTTAGGTGATTTTTTTTATGGAGAGGGGGAAATCTTCAAAAGACCCCCCATTGCAAAAAACCTCTGCCAATGGGGAGTGTGGGATTGATGTCGGGATAACAGGACATCCAGACCCACTAAAACTCAACCTCTCCCTCTTCCCATTAGGGCCCTGGAACCAGATATATTGGATATTACGCAGGTGATTTAAGTTCAGTTTTTAGTGGGATTAAAAAAAAAGGTGGTTTGTAGAAAATGGAAACACATAGGATTTTTAATCGTACTTTTTATTGACAGCCAGCGTATTTTCGAGGCCTGAGAGCTTCGCGAAATAACTTAAGGGTGCGGCTGAGCTTAGACATCAACTTCGCTTAAACTTTAGGTAGTTCGCACACGGGTTTCAATCGGTTCCGAAAGAGATAGGTTTTCCTCAAATAAACTGGCTAATACAATAGAGCGCCACAGAAAAGTAATTATCTTGCAGCATTTACGACTCGTTTAGGGTGCTCCATTTTACTGACCAGCCTATTTAGCTTGAAACCTTGAAAGGTAACGCGCCTGACTTGTCAGTGCTAAGTTTCGGGTTCGATTCTCGCCCGGGGCGGATTTTATCCTAAACAGATAAGGTTCGTTCTCCTATCCTTCCTTCTCCCTTCGCTTTCGGGACGATAAGATCTTAGCGGTCCTTACTTAGTGGCCAGTTGTTTGGAAGAAGAAAAAAATACATAAAAATGAAAAAATAACTCTCTCGAAAATGTACGAACTGGTTTACTTAAACTTAAGCTCCATTGATCCCACGTAAAACTATCCATTTTCTACTGTTTTCAATTAAAGCTACGATGTCTTGTTGACTATTCTATTCGCGTCAATAGGTAATGTAGCTAAAGCGTGTGCCATCAAAATCAAAACACAATAGGTACATTTTATTGTAATAATGTAAAATCAATTTTAATTAAAATAGAGCTAAACAATAGGAGAGGGCATTATAATGATGACTGTTATGATAAAAAAGCGAAATTCAATGGAATAGAAAAAAAAACTGAATATTTTTGGGTACAATAGTATAAAGGGGAGGGTGAAGAACACACCCTCTCCCTTCCTTTGAGCAAAGTGTGCCTTGTGAACAGTAAATTTTACACAAAAAATGCAAAAAAGTTATAATAAAATCAATAGTAATTTGTTTGACTTTTTTTTTCTCAGAGTAAGAAAAAAAATTGTTCTATGCGTTATTATAGAAACATGGAAAAACTTTATTGTTATTGCTTAATTCCATCTGCATTTTTTTTCTCTTTTTAATGAATGCAAAAAATTCTCTGGTAAAAAAAAAAAAAAAAAAAAAAAAAAAAAAAGAATTTTTTTTTTTTTTTTTAAAAAAAAAAAAAAATTTTTTGGAAAAAAAAAAAAAAAAAAAAAAAAAAAAACATGTAACAAGAAGAAAAAAAAATCAGATTGCATATTTCTTTTTTTTTTATGTTTCCTTATTGTTGGAAAGGCAAATTTTTATTTTTTATATAAAATTTATTTATGAGGTACAGTTTTTATGACTTTTGGTAGTTTAGGCATAGGTGATAAATACAATGAATCGATTTATATCACTGGGGCCAGTCTTACATTTGTCGGCTCATTTATAAACTACCCTCTGGAACTACGCTCATTTAGTAGCCAAGTAAAATGACGGTAGATCGATAGGTATCTTTATTAAAAATGAGATTTTCGCCTAAACTTTCTATTACCTATGCATGTAGTTTCATTTATGGGATACATATTTCAATCATTATTTCATGGTGTTCTTTAGTACAGAAAAAGTTTCAGTGAGGGACATTTCTACTAATATTATTGCTAAAACTGTAGAGTTTTTTCACCCCCTCTTTTTTAGGTTTCCAGTAAAAATTAATATAAAATGATGGAAAAAAAAACATGCGAATGCAGCTCGACTTTCACCCCAAAAAATACTGTCAAGTTAAAAAGAAGAAAAAATCGAAATCCCTACTATATTTTCAGTTTTTATCAGCAAAAAAAGTAGGCCTGTTCAAATATTGGAAATTTAATTTGTGAGGATATATCACTTCTTCAGTACAACAAAAAATTCTCATTTTTGTCCAGTTGATTTTATTGCTGGATTTTTCCCTTTTTTTTCGAAGTTTTACTTGCTTAAAAAATGGCCTCTATCTAAAAGTTTATCCATTTATTGTAAAAGTATTAGTAATGGCATGCCTGAAAAAATGAAAGCCCCCTACCTACATATCAGTATTGTAGGTATTATTCGGCAATTTAATGTCACATGTACGATCGATGGTCTCTTTTGCAAGAATTTTATTCAAGTATCTATTTATAATTATTTCAGCTGCAAAATCCAAATGATTAGGTATACAGAAGAACCCTTTGCGGCAATGAAAATAAATTAGTGGATGTGCCAGGATTTTTATCTTTATTATGTTAGAATAATTGAGATTACCACCTTCAAGTACTGACTTTGTTTGACTGGAAATAATTTTGGTTTACTTGGGCTAGAATAGGTGGGTAATATATTACCTAAACCTAGAGAGATACACTACTATTACTTAAATCAACTTAATACCTAAACATATTCATATAGCAATAATAGCATAGTCTAACTTACAAAGGATACCAAACATACATATTTCAATTTCCAATGTTTGAAAGACCTTTTACGATTTTTCCTGCAAGTCATGGATTAAAATTTCGAAAAATCTGGAACATATTTTTATGTAGGTAACTAAAATCTATAGTTCTTTTATGTTCTGAAGCATTACATATTGTACGAGTAGTTTGTACTCTCCATCCTATTCAGTATATTGTACGTTCCTCTGTGCAAATGTAGGTATTATACTCGAAGCTTGTAAAAAATGAGCTTTTTTTCCCAATATACCCTCATATGTATAAAAAAATGCTAAAAAAAAAAAAAAAAAAAAAAAAAAATTTTTTCCCAAAATACCCCCAAATTTATAAAAAAAAGCTAAAAAAAAAAAAAAAAAAAAAAAAAAAATTGGAAAGAAAAAAAAAGGAATAAAAAATAGAAAAGGGTTGATTTTTTTCTGAAAAAAGAGTAAAAATGAAAAAAATGACATGTCTGAAAAAATATTAAATTTATATTCAATTTTTATATATAGTTTCAGCCATATATCTGTACATACTTTTTCATATACCTACATCGTATACAGTACAGGCAAAAAGTCATAGAACAGCTGGGTAAAAAAATCTGGAGGAGGTACGTAAATTAATTGATATCTTTATAGGTCGTTTGTCCGAGTAGGTATCTACCTATTCAAAGAGACAGCATTGGGTATTGAACACATTGGGTAGTTATCAGAAGTGCTTTCGTTGTCTCGAAAATACACATCATAAACTTTGCACAGCTACGAAAGTACATGCATTTCCTGTACATATGTCTTTACTTCGGAACATTGATTTGTACAGCTTTTGAAACCTTGGTATGTCAATGAAGATAAATGTGACAGGCGGGTTTTCTATTATGAAGAGTTCTAACAATCGATTTTACTTCTCACAGGTACGTTAAATCTACCTCGTTATATTACGAGTATTGCCTAATATCTACCTATTTGGAAATTATTTATTGAGACCGTAGTGTAGGTCGCCGCTGTACTTTGTCAGACTTTGAAGCCTTGGTTGGTACTTAGTGGAAATGAAACAAAGTGCAACACATTTTACATTTGCCCGTCACCTCAAATTAATATAAGTACTTAGGTACACTTAGCCCCACGTTTTGGTAGGTAGGTATCTAATCCACTTGATTTTTTTTTTTTTTTTTCATGCCTAGGTAATTTATCTCTGTCTCTTCCTCACATCTTCAATTTCTTTCTCCGTTTTCACTTTGTATTTTTTTCCTCTCACTACCACAAAGAAGGTTTTATAAAATTTGGTCCATACCCGGGTGGTAATCAAACCCAGGTTCAGTTCTTTACATGACCTCAGATGTGGCCGATGGGACCAGACATTAGGAAGGTTGAGAACCCCTGGTTTAGATCCTAGAATATCCATCTTGAATACTAGCTTTCCCCTGTGTAGGTAGTGTGGCACTTGGTCTTTTGTTTGTTAGTTTCTTTTTTAAAGAATTTAGGACACAAACTAGATAGATAGGTAAGTTTAAGATAGTTTGTTTAAACTTAATTGTTACTATTAATGTACCTACACTTTGACTGAAAAGATAACCACCCAACCTTCCGTTACAATTTAAGTAAGAAATTATTCGCTATAATATAGTTAAAATACCAACACCAGTACAACAAAGAAAAACTTAAGTACAAAAGCGCTGAACGTTTGAGCTTTTTACTAAAAAAATAAAAAAAAAAAAAATAATAATATTTTTTTTTTCTTTTTTTGAACACCCTGTAGAAAAAAATGTATTTTTTGTTATATATGGGAAAGGGAGTAATGCTGATAAGGGATGAAGTGAAGTAGGTAGATTTTTTTTTTTTTTTTAAGGAAAAAAAGAAAATAATAAAACGCGCGTGCGTTATTTTTTAAAAAAATATTGAATTTTTTTTTTCCACATACATATATATTTTTTTCACTGCTGAAAGTTGGGGTGAATGTGAACGAACATAATGTACTTAGCATGTTTCGTTTATTCGTATAATATGATTGTAGTTTCGATTTTAACATCTGGTTCTCTCATTATTGGTCTTGAAATTTTTAAAATTCTTCTGAACTTATGTCCCCACGTAGTCACCGTCAAAATTTATAATTTTATTATGACTTAAAAAATATTAAAAAATTAAGACTTCACCTAGGTACTGAAAATGAGTACCTATTTACTTAGATACCTATCTAGCGAATCGGCTATTTACCTAGAGATTTCGCGCGGCCTTGCTTGTAATCTCTAGAAATTGCATCTCATTATCCGGGTGATGAGGGTGCTTAGGATAGCACGAGGTAAGTGATGCCCAAGATATATGTAGGTTCCCACCTTTACAGAATTCGGCAATCAGGTAGGTACCGTCAAAACTGGATAATACAAGAGAACACCATGGACCATGGAGTGCCACTTCTTTCTCAAATCGAAAAAAGTCAGGGAATTTTTCAAAGCCTTAAAAAAGACAAAGAAAGATTTCAATTAAAAAAGTATGCAACCATGAAGGGGCAATATATAATCTCTCAAAAATTCCGCCTGCGGCGCAGAAATTTTGTCTCTCTTCATGAAAAAGATTTGGGAATATTTCAAAGCCTCTATAAAACGAGAAAAAGACTTTGGTCAGTAAAAAAAAGTATGCAACCTTGAAGGAGCTACTTAAATTTTCTCGAAAAAAAAAAATTCGCCTGCGGCGCTGTCATTTTGTGTTCTATAGAAATGTATTGGGGGGGAATAACTATACTCGTCTTTTACACGTATTTAATTACATAAAAAACTGACACATGACAAGCTACAGGTTACATACTTAAAATTTCGCCTGCGGCGCCAAATTTTGTATTTTTGATAACTAAGTTTTTTAACATTAGAGACCAAAATGTTCGCCTGTGGGCATAAAAATTTCAATTTCGTAATTCTGGTTTCTATAAATTGTAGCTCACAATTTTCAAAAATTTCGCCTGCGGCGCTGCTCATTTCCCCCTTTTTTGTTTCATCCCCCCAGGATATGTGAATGTGTAGACTGTTATAATGACAAACTTCAGGTTCATGCTTTTTAAAAAAAATTTCCTGCGGAGCTGAAGATTAGGATTTCGATGAGACTGATTTCTGAAGATTTTAGACCAAAATGTTAAAAAATTTCGCCTGCGGCGCTGTTATTGGTATTCCTAAAAGAAATGCCAGTTCACTTATAGTAAATACCTATTAGGGGCCCAAAGCCAGATCAAAGAGAAATGGCTGTAGTAGTCTTGAGGTCATTATCTTGGTCAAAGGTCATTTATCTTGAAAAAATTTGGCCTGCGGCGCAGTTATTTCATGGTGCAAATGGAGGACTCAAGGCCTTACCCTAGTCGGATGAAAAAAAATTGAAGAAATTTAACAGGCTTGAGAACATTGCTTGGGGGAAAAAAAAATTGGCTGCGGCGCAGTAGGAATAGGGTGGAAAATCTTGGAAAAGTAGACTGGAAATTTTGAAAAATTGGACTGGAAAACCGGGAAAAGTCAGGGAATTTTATTTTTCCATTTTGGTAGACACCCTGATCTCGTTTTTTTCCAATGGAACACGGCCTTTCTTACCCAGAAACTAAAAGTGTAGGTACCTTTCCTAAATATTCCATTTACCCCAGTTTACAATACCTATATAATATTATTTCATTACATACATACACTCAAATACACACTCTTACATACACCATCAATCTTATATATTTATGTATAGGTATATATATATTTTTTTTGTGTACATATACTTTTTTTATTTCTTTGTATTATTATATTAGTGCATATTCAATTTTCATATTTTTAATGAAAATATATACGTATGTACATGTGCAGGATTAAATTTTTAAAAACAAAATTTCAAATATTTTATTTAAAAATTATCTCCGTTTTGTGGATTTAGGTATCTTGTAAATTTATTTTTTCTCAAAATTTCTCTTTTAAAATAAATAAATAAATAATAAGCAGGTAACTGTAAAAAGTGTAAAGATATGAGAGACTGTATTTTTTATTATTATTAAATGATGGTAAGTAGTTTTCATTGATTTTTTTTTTTCTTATAGGCCTAATTGATACTTTTTTTGTAAGTAAAAAGGTAGATGTTATTTTATTTTATTTTATTCGTTGTCTATTCAAATTAATTTTAAAAAACAAGACCAAAGAAATTTTAATAATTAGGTACCTATTAGACATCACAGTGATTATAATGAAATAAAAAAATAATACCTTTTTAATTGGATTTTTCTTTTTCAATTTATAATGTGGTGAAAAATAATAGGTATTCAAGGATAGCTAGCTAGAATTCCGTTACTCTGTTCTAACGGAATTTCGTCAAAATGGAAAATATTTTTATGGAAAGGGCATAGCAGAAAGTTGTAGATACCTAACTTTCGTATCCAATAGCCAACCTACCAGTACCAAATTTTCCATTAAATTCTTGGGGTCTTGTTTGTCTACTTTCCTTCTAGAGGTACTTGTATTTGGTACCGAGTATAGTTACTAGAAATATGTATAGTAGAACACTAAAATTAATACCTACCTAGCTAGGTACTAAGCACTACTTCAGCATAAAATTACTTCACGTACCTTTGGAGACAATGTTTTAAGTGTGTAGTAAGCACTTAAATCTAGTAAACTACCTATGGGTACTACGAAAACGCCTGAACAATTTTACCGAATAAGTACGGTTATACGTTGAGAAACTATCATTCAGATTCAGATACCATATGGTTGGTTTATCAAAGGGACTTTTAGAATTCTAATATTTTAATTAAAAAGGAAAGGAATAAAAAAAAATATACTTAGGTAATAAGCAATAATATTTATCCCTTGACGTCTAGAGTGATCTGGTTTCCTAATGAAGTAGAAAAGAAAATTCTTAGAATGCAGATTAACGAGGACTTTTTTTCTAATAGGAATAATAAGAGAGTACTTAATTAGTTTTTTCTTTGGAATTTAATAACAGTCTTTCTAAAAGTAGACAAAAGAAAATAATTTTCAGCGCAAAATTTAGAGAGCGGCATCTTAACGGTAGTACGTAGGTAGTAGAAAGGAGAATAGATGCTTGTGCCTTTATGCTCGGGTAAGTTAGTAAGTTTTTGTTGTAACATTGTCGATAGGTAAATTGCCCAGGGAACGTCTTTCTTGATTCATATTGTTGGTACTTATTTTTGCATATAGTAAATAGGTAAATATGCCCGAGTCAAGACTTTCATGAAAAATGGTTGGTTTCCATCTTGGGAATCAATCAGCCGAAAATAAAAATTAACCTAGAATTGTATGGTCTCGGTTTCAGAATATCAGATGGCTCTCACACAACTACAGGGTGTACAAAACTGACAAATCGAATGGCGTCTTCCATAATGTTTTCTGCAATGTCGCTGGAAACAGTCATTGGGACCAAACGGCAAACACACAGCCCAGATGGTTTGAATATGAAGAAGAGGAGGAAACAGTCCAAACCGGTGAGGATAGCATCAACAGAAGACTCCCAGTCTGGGGATGGACAGCAAACTTTAGGTACTAATCCATCTCCCAAAAATCTTATTGTATCAGGAAACTTTAGCATAAACTCAGATCTCAAAATGACTCCACTCAACTTATCAAAAAATAGTGATTTCATTCAACAAGATGACCTGCAGGTAAATGTCTCGAATAATTCAATTCCTGACATTTTATACAGAAAACAAAACATATCTCCCAATAGTAACACCTTAGAACATGAAAACAATTTAGCTATAAATTTGACATCTAATTTACAAATGGACTCGGCATCTCAGATCAAAATCTTCAATCTCGAAGCTTTTTGCGATCTTTGCAACAAAGAATTCTGCAATAAATATTTCTTGAGGACACACAGAGCTAATAAACATCGGGTTTATGAGT
The DNA here is from genome assembly GCF_000475195.1 of Diaphorina citri. Lineage (NCBI taxonomy): Eukaryota > Metazoa > Arthropoda > Insecta > Hemiptera > Psyllidae > Diaphorina > Diaphorina citri. The sequence goes on along the minus strand of NW_007377449.1, from coordinate 411,125 downwards.
CCACAACAGATATAGCCCAATCCAAAGCTCTCACCTCTACAAAAGATATATCAGGGCATAACAATTATTTAACTATTCCAAAATCTTTGACTGGAAAGAAAACCCATACAAACAATGGGGTTCAAAATAAGAGTAGTACTAAGAGCTACAACAATGGTATCAACAGTACAATGCGAGCTTTCTGTAATATTTGCAGAAAAGAATTTTGTAATAAGTACTTTGTCCGACGCCATAAGGCAAAAATTCATGGAATATTGGATACAACTTGTGGAAGTTCTAGTACTGAGGAAAAGAATAGTTCCGATTTTCCATCACAACAACTTGAAAGCGCGCAAGACAGTACAAATGACTCGGAAGTATTTGAAAAAGATGATGTATCAAAGAATCAGTTTTATAATACAAACGGATCGTCGAAGATCACTTGCAGCTTCTGTGCTGAAGATCTGAATGATAGTGATGCCTTGCTGAAACATTTAGAAGAAGTTCATAATAACCCTGATGGTGAAATCAATTTAAACGAAACAATTCTGAGTTTGCAACAAGCGCAAAATAAACCAAAAGAAATAAACTTTAAGGAGGCATTACTATTGGAAGCAAAAAATTTTGTCAATAAGGATTTTCATTCCGACCCATCGAATTTGAACTCTTCTTATGAAAACTTGAATCAAGATAATATAACAAACTTAATTACTCAAAACAATAACAAAATTGTAAAAAAGACGGAACCCGAAGAAAATCGCAATTATGAAACGGACAATATATCTCCGTTGAATTTAGTTCTAGGAAATAACCATATCGTAGAAGGTGAAGTCAAAAGTTTTGCATCTACTTGGGTTCTTCAAAACTGTATACTTTGCGGAGAGCAGCTTGATAGTTTGTACATGTATCAAAATCACATTATGAAGTGTCATAACATCCATATCCCATCCAAAGAAAATATGGAACAAGAAATTAAAGACTTGCCCAGCTTGGCAATTCCCATATCAGAGGAACCTATTGAAAAAGAAAAACACGCGGAAGATATTAAAAGTTTACATAAAATGATTCTCAAAATGAACTACACGGAGAAAGCAACTGAGTGTGACATTTGTAAGTATGATTTTAAAAACATTACCTACTTGGAACATCATATCCTGCGATACCATAGAGCTTTATTAGAAATTGTCAACACCATTATTGAAGATTCGAGTAAAGATATTCAAGAGAATGGCAGAGAGGGTGCCAACACCCCACAAGATAACACACAAATGAGCAGCTTTTGTGACATATGTAAAAAAGAACTTTGTAATAAATATTTCATGAAAACTCATATGCAACGAATGCACGGAATTTCTATCGAAACAGGAACGCACATTGGTGGAGTTATGTGTGATATTTGCAACAAAGAACTTTGTAGTAAATATTTTCTCCGCGTTCACAAGCAGAATTCTCACGGGCTTGTTGACGATTCTATAATGCCGAGAATGTGGGTTGCAGAATTATTGCAAAACAATTCCGGCCCCAAAGAAAAAAACACGAAAAGTGAAGAAACGTTGGAGGCGAACGAGAAACCTAATCAGAAAAGTTATAACGAAGTCTGTCCAAAGTGTAACAAACGTTTCCGCCTTGCAAAATGTTTAAAAGTTCACCTCTCTGTAGAACATGGGGAGAAACCACAAGATTCAACTCCGCCACAAGAAACACCAAGTCCTCAGAAGAGTAATTTCCTAACTATCGATAGAATAACCAAAGTAGAGCCCAGTACAAGCCCATTGCAGTCCAATTCTCCCTCCAATGACCCGCCTAGTACTATGCTTGCTAACTTAACACCCAGTGCGGACTTAACTAACTTCACACCTCAAGAGCAGTCCAAATCATTCCATGTCATATCCAACATGTTATCAGGAAACTCGGCCACTTCTCAACAGTACCAATGCTCCCAATGTTCATTCAGTACTTCTGCTCTGGCTTACCTTTATGTACACAAGAGATCTCATTCCCAAGATACTTATTGCTGTCCTGTGTGTTCATTGGTCTTCGAATCTCGAGATTCACTTAATGTACACTTCTCCCTACATGAGAATATTCAGTCTGTAGAGATACACTCCCGTCTGGGAGAAACTTGTTGGACGGCTACTACTGACGGAGAAATGTTTTCCAGTAAGTTTCAATCAGTTCAAGATCAGGACAATGATGTGGCCACTATTCTACCCAGAGTTCGTGAAACTCTCCTACAAGCTGCATCCAAACTCCATAATCCACTATCATTCGCCGTACCTTATGCTCAGGATTCATTCGTTATGCAGCCCTTCTTTGTAGAATCGTCAGACACCAATGATAATGTTGCTAATTTACTTTCCTCTCTTGTATTCCTTCCTGTGAAGGAGAAGTTATCCAAACCTATAACTGCCACGCTAAAGCTGACTCCAACACAATAGGAGTGTTCTTGACGTGAAATCTGCTTAATTAATTGAGATGATAATGAAATTAATTTAAAAGAAATTTTTATTTGAAACTGTCAGTCTAGTACTCTGGTCATAATGTACATTTTTGTGCGTTTAAATATGTATTGAGAAGACAGAGCTTGAATTTACTCACGTCCGATCTTCTATCAGAACTATCAGAATTTTTCCTTCATAGTTACTTGAAGTACCTATGAAGGCACTTAAAGCTTTATCATCGAATTTTAAGATTAATCAGGTGTGCAATATCTCTATTTGAGTCTTGATTGCGGTTTCATTGGCTGCTATTAGATCTTGTTGTGTACATTTACAATAAGGGTTGGCCAACACACTGGCACAATATTTGACGTTGACATTGATTTTTCCGGACACGGAAAGTAAGTAAGTAGGTAAGTAGTTTATTCAAGTACTTACGTGAGATGTGTAAGATGGTTTCTGGAGTCTCTTATCTGAGGGCTAACGAAATAAATCATGAATATATTATGCCCCCAAATCAACTGTTTCATACGTAATTTTACCAGAAATGTACCTAAGATACGGTTGGAGGGATCGCATTAATTTAAGTGTGAAGTCGTTGGTGTTTTGGAAAATTTCTTGTCATATTTGTGGGTACCTTTGAACTATAACGTAAATACTTGTATTAGGTACATGCTCTTCGTTTATTTTATATTATTGTAATGTAGGTTGTAATTAAACACATGAATTATATATATTCGAGTTGACTATATATTCAAGAAGTAAGTTTATAGATAAATATGCATGTATAGATTTATATCTAATTAGAGTAATAATAATAATTAAATATGTATAAGTAAGTACATTTTAGGTACTTACTTAAGTATAGATAAGTATAAGAATAAAACAAGTGATACACAATTAACTCAAAGTTCCTATTTGAGCCTTTGATATTTATTTTAATTAATTTTTTTACTTTTAATTAAAAACGTAATTATTTTTAAGTCTTTTACTTAAGTAAGTATAGGTATTATAACTATATACTTAAATCGCATAATTTTGTGCAGTTACGTTTTAAAACAGAATAATATTATTCTAGTGGCTCGATTAATATCTATTTGTTATATGTTCCATCTTTAATTTTATTTTACCATTTCTCACCCTAAAAATCAAAATTATTTTTGGCTGTGTATGTAAATCTATGGCTACGAAACCAAGTTTGCCATAACATTTACATATTCATTTTCAAAACGTGTAATTTTTTTCCATTTGATCTTTTGTGTCATTGTTACTGGAGCTATTTATAGTACCTACTTACCAGGCCCGTATTCAGGATTTCATCAAGGGGAGGGCCACGAGTCCAAACAGTAATGTACGCCCCCCCCCCCCCCAAAACGGCCCTGCTACCTACATACCTCTATCTGTGTAGATTACTTTTACTACGTCTCCTTTCAAACGAAAAAGGCTACGTTTGCGTATTTAGCCTAATTAAGTAGGTAGCTATGAATAAATGACAATGTCACAGAATCACAATTTTCCTCGCTTATAGTCTTATTTTTACTTTTTATTCTTTTACCCTCACCCTAAAATCAAAATCAATTATACATTAAGTTTAAAACTACTTATTTTTTATTTTTAAGATATTCTTTTTTAAAAATCTTATCATATTAGTAGCTAGATATGTATCTATTTGTTTAAATTTGCCATTCCATTCCTAATTTGTTTTACCTTTATCTAAGTTCCTAAAGTACCTATCGAGGCAAATATTGATTTTTAATTTCTATGATTTTCCCTTTAAAAAGTCAATGTATACTTATCATATAATTTTGTCTTTTTTTTTTATTATATCATTAAATCTTTTATTCTTTAAGTTATGCTTGATTGTCTATCTATCCCCTTTTTCGTTATCTGAGTTTGAAAAATCAAAAATAATTTTAATTTATTTAAGTAGGTATATTTTATTTTATATCCTTGTTCCTATTCATTTATAGTATTTTCAGTAGGTATATACTTAATTATGTTTTGTGTTTAATAATTATTTAATTTCCCCACTTTTACGAGTATGATTTAAGTTCTAAACTACTATTTTATAATTTGATGATTTATGGCGGTTTGTACCTACTTCATAGCTTAGCTTAATTTAAGTTCTACCTACGCTACGTCTAGTGCCCTCTAATGATACATGTAATTATCTAATGTACTGTAATAAGCTTTTGATGTCTTTATTTACAAAACCTTCAATGTAGAGATGAAAAAAGTGGCATACACCTTGGAGAGAAAAAATAATTAATATCCACATGGTATTCCGATTTTTCTCTAATCCAACAAAATCATAATGTTTTTGCTTCAAAAATCAACATTAATTTCTTTACTTTATCGAGTTCCTATTGTTTCCTGTCGTAATAAAAAGCACACGTCTTCCAAACACAGTACAAAATTTTTAAACTTTGACAAAATAAACAACATTATTTATTACTTAGAATAGAAGCCTAGAACTGGAAAAGCTTGAATACACACCTTAGTTTTGAACTATCGAAATAGCTGACAAGTAATTTTAGAACTTTAGATTAACCGCGTGTTATAATTTTATTCTGTTTTATCTTAAACGACATAATCATTGAGAGGTAACAAAATACATATAGGTATAAAATAATAATAATATATTGATCTCTAATTGGAAACTATTGTAATAGATATACAGAAAAAAAGTTATGTAGACTATCAATGGAGTTACCTACCTACTAACTATGTACTTGGAACTATAGCGTACACGTATAAGTACCTACTCGTAGAAAGATTTCAGCCATGGGTTTTTACTTTACTTTCTTCCCCATTTTTTTTCTTTTACTCTTGTTATTCTTTCTCGTGAAATTTAATAATATCATAGAAAATATTCACGTTAACAGGATAATATAACATTCTTTTCAATCTGTGCCTTTAACTCCCTACATAAAGAAATCCTTTTGGGCCGGTTGTGCTGATTTGGAGTGAATAGAAGAGGATTTCCGAGACTTACCTTTGAGGTTGTGTTAAAGTCCAGACTTTAGAGTACCTCCCATACATAGACTCTACAAAATCCAAGATTTTCTCTACTTCTTTTTTCGAACTATGAATAATTGTCAAAATGGTTCCAACAATACATCTTTTTTTTTTCTTTTTCTTTTTTTTTTATTATGGAGTTAAGGGGAAGTAGGTAATAATGTTTTTTTTTATATATATTTTTTTACCTATTTCTATATATTTACAAGTGAAATAGGCGTTTCTATTGCACATGAAATACTTACGGAGGAAAAAAAGTTCAAAATCACGTAATAGGTACATACCTAAATACCTACAATATATTTTTAGTACATCACATCGGGCGATGAAAAGAAAATTCTGATTAGAGGTATTTGACATAGGTACCTATATTACGTATATCGTTATATAAAACTAATAGATTAATTATGTATTATTATTTTAACTCCTTCGCCCTATTTTCTTTGCTTGTTATTATCAACTTATTCTCTTTAATATGTTCCTATGAATATCTAGCTAGTTATAATTTACATTCCCTAGAATTATTTTATGAAGCCTAAAAAGACTTCAGTTTCTAGGCAGGTAAACGAGTTTGTAAGTGTGCAACTGGGTCACAAATTTACATACTCAATACATTTTCTTCATTTAAAGAAACATCCAATTTTTGCTTGTGAACAAAAGAAGGATAGTTTTGACCCTGTAGATTGGTACTCAAAAAACCAATAGGTACCTAAAATAATACTGTACATAGCCAAGTCTAAAGTATACGCATTTTGCCCTCTCTCTTTCTCTCCTTTGACTTTTTGCTACCCTTCCTATTCCTCAATTAATAAGCTTAGAACAAAAGCCCCATTCACCCCTACCTGTGCTTACCACTAGACTTGATGATCCTTTCAAAGAGCTTTTCAGGTTTCTCAAGTGCAGGAGAGGGCTGAATGGGGTTTCTATTGAGTTTCATTCTGTACAAAAAGTGGAAAATACTTCTGAACTGTTGAATATTAAGCACGTTTCTATAGCATTAGAAATAGGTGCATACCTACTTTATATTTTATCGTAGTTGTTACGAAGTGAACGATTTTTGTTTCTATCCCGGCCAATGTGTTTTAATTACAAAATAATTTTCCTTTCTTATTTATTACTGGGATTAAACTAACGGTTTTTATTCAATTATTTATTCTGGTAACTACCCGAATACCTAATAAAACATTGAACATTCAAGTGCCAGGGTATGGTCGTAATTTTGATCTCCTTAGTTTTTAACCTGGATAGAAAACAAAAACGCCCCATATTGAAATTTCGTAGATCCGATATTCCGATCCACAATTATTATTTAAATAATTATTTTAATTCTATTTTAGATTTTAAACTAATATTGACTAGGTATACTTGTAAGTTTATTTATGCTATATTATAAAAAAAAAAAAAAAAAAAAAAAAAAAAAAAAAAAATACTAAGGTTCCTATTACCACGTAAGGTTTTTTAATTTATATCCATTTTATTTGTATTTAAGGTGTTGTTTGTGTGTGCCTTTCGTACCATGTTACAGTAATTATATTCATATAACAATTTATTGTATATGATTAAAATTATAAATAAAGAACTAAAAATATATATAAAAAAATATATATTGTAATAAATTTGAGAGAAAATGTTGTTTCCCTTCTTCCTTCTCTTTAGTTTGGGCTTTTCAGACTCTTTGGAGTTTTAGAGAATACCTAATCTCATAATTAGCTAATAAATACAAAGGGATAACAATTAGATACAAGGTACTCGCAAGTACAACATGATGCTCAAAAACTGACATATAGGTACAGCAGGATTGTTAAGTAGTTCTCTATTTATAAAAAGTAACTAGGTAACTCGGAGAGAGACGCAAAAGCCTGAAGTCATCTGCTAATGAACTACAACCCAGATTTTTTTTTTATATTTATAATGATACTTTTTTTCCTTCTCGAAAATTTCTCAAGGATTCCTAGTTACTCTGCTATTGTCATATGTATAGGTTTAGGTTGAAAGAGCGTCAATTTTACTTTGTGTCTGTGAATAAATGGGTAGTGGGTAGGTATGATGCTTTTCTTCTTATTCAAAGAAAGGGTTCTCTTTACATAAAAATAATTGAAAGCAATGATTCCTAGAAGGAAAATACCTAATCACTTTATGAAATATGAAAACCATCTTCCTAATTGCTTTCTCTTAGTTTTTCTTTTTGATTGGTACTGGGGTTTAAACTACCCACTCACTCAGATTCACTTGACATTTTTTTCCATTTTGTTTAGATAATATACCCGGGGAAAAGGTCAGAACGAATGGCGTAGGTTGCTAACTAATATTCCACTGGACATCATGGAGAAAGGAAATAAAAAAAAGGTCCCCTGGGAATCTAAGCTTTAGGTGAAATCTATTTTTGTTTTGAAATTCATGAAGCTGTTTAATATCAAACATGAGATTCCTTTCCATAGCTTTGTAAGCTTCATCTTCTTCTATTATTTTTTACTTGTTGGCGATTGACTATACCTATACATATTGTCAATTTGTGCCTAGCTAGGCAGTAGCACTGTAGCAGGCGAGCGAGAAAGAGAGAAAAAAAAATCGGGTGTGAACATCACAGGACTTTCTATTACATTTGCGGAATACGTATTTGGAAAAAAATTACCAATTTTCGACCAAAAATTTTCCATCTTAAAATACTCCCCGTGTAATAGGTAAGGGATCATTTAAAAGTGTCCGAAAATTGAACTTTTTTTTTTGAAAATTTTTCTAAGTCCAGAAATCGGCCGCCTAAGGTACCTAAAATCCAAGACCTGATTTTAGTGGATGTGCCAAAAGTACAACTCCGAATACAAGGAGGAAAGAGGAGTGTGCGTGGGTGATGAAATATTAGATAGGAGGTACCTAACTACTTGAAGTTTCTGTTTAGCATGTCCACAGAAAAAAAAGTGATTTCTCCTCCCTTTCTCTCCCTCGTTCGACAATAGAGGGTCTTTTGGCACATCCACTAAACAGGAAATTTAATACCTAATCCCTCTGGCACTACCTCTCTCCCTTCCTTCTGGTTCTATCTTTTATATTATTATGGTGTGTTTCCACTTACTTACTCGGCATTAAGCCGATTGGAATGATCTGTTTCCATTTGTTTAGATCATGCCGATCGGCAAATGCCAAGTGAGTAGAAACGTACCATTAGGCGGCATTTTTAGCTAAATTCCTGTTAGGGATTAGCTATTAATTTTTTTAGTACGTCCGTTAAAAATGGTCACTTTGTTCTTCTCATTCTCTTGCCCTCTCATTCATTACAATGCCTACACGAATATGACCTGCTTAACAGTGCTTCTGCAATCTGTAAGAGGGAGGCCTCCATCAACTCTTCCATGATGAGATCTACCTATGCGTTAACTTGCACATGATCTATCAAATACAAGGCAGGTGCAGCACAAGATAACTACACCCAGAGTGACAGCAGTCATAACTTACGACGGCTTTCTCGTCTACCCGCTATATAAATAATAATAATCTAAGTGCATCCATTCATTTTCTGCACCTACCCACAAGGAAAATGTAAAAAACAAAGTAGGAACTTTTTCCTGCTGGCCTGTGTGCGCTTTTGAAATTAGTGCATACGGTTCAAAGCATACAAGTCAACGATATTTGGGGAAAACGGAGGAAAATTTTCTCGTCTAAAATAAATTCGAATGAACTTGGAAAATTATTTTTTTTATATATATAAGCATCAATTTTGTACTTGTGCGAAACGAAATTCGGTATTTTTTCGTGAGTGAAAAATAAAATAAAATAATTTAATAACATGACTTTTGATATTAGATGTTTACGCCAATTTTTTGGACAAGTCTAATTTTAAATGTTTAACAGTTTCACGTAGGAAATCTTTTTCCCTTTCGTATTTTCCCCTTTGAAAGGAAATTGTTTCGTTCACAAGGAACTGGATCAATATTATATTCCAGCACCCTGCATTGCATGCGTGTTGGTGTAAAATGTTCTTTAAAAAATCTTTTTTGATATAAATATTGTTTTTTATTTTTATTTTGTGTACTTTTTTGATGATGGTAAAATTATTTGGTTGGAAGAATGGTTGCGATTACGTCTGTTGGGGGCATTATAGAATCTTTATCATTATCACTGTCACCTCCATTTAATAGAAGAAGAATTATGCCTGCATATCGAGGATCATTTGTGAGTTTGTAAGTATAATTTTCCATACATAGTTACTATTTTTAAATTTAATTTGTTATTGTTCTTTGCTACAAACATTCATGTTGCCTTTCATATGACTTGAGCGATTTACTTACTTTTGATGAACTTATGAGTTGGATAACATAGTACCAAGAAGCTGTTCTCAACTCTTTTGTCACTATTACCTACTTTCTATTATTTTCTTTCCTAGCTCTTAATATACCTCCAACTTTATTTTTAATATAAAATTTCAGAATTCCACGTCCTGAGATGTAAAATTTAAATTATTTACTTAGTACCTACCTAGCAATCTATTAAGTTTGATGCTCTATCTTCGGATTATTTTGAAGAGGATCGTCAACTTTTGGTTGAGAACGGCTGATATAAATTTATCTTGGACTTTGACAATATCTTTCTGTTAGAGAGACCCATGTCCTCCTAATTATAGTCTAAGAGATACCCGTAATCCTACTTACTTACACGAGAAAGTTGCCTTTCTGTATGTGGAAGATCTTTCTGGACTTCAAACCTAATCCTACTAGACTAGAAAGTTCTTCACTCTTGAAAGTCTGATGCTAGTACGGGCACCTTTTTAAAGTTGTCCTAAACATGGGTGTATGTATTATTATTATTACTACCGTGATAGTCAATGTCGAACAATTTTCTTTACATAGGTACTGGTACCGGTACCATCAAAACCACAATTTATAACAATGTTCATTAGTCAAAGGTTTGACTCGTCAAATAGTGATTAGTGGTTTTAGTTTTGAAATAGGAATCTTTTCATTCCTCTCTTCTTCGCCTTTGCCCGTGTTCAGACGCGGTCGACGTTTTTCGTCAGCCTTTCAATAGTCTCAATCAGCCCTCGGGTGATTGCTTTGGGCTGACATTTGATTTTGGCTACAAGTGGATGCCCTCCCTTCGCACTCACCATTGCTATTTCTTTATCAAGGGAAATTTCTGGCTGGTATCCTCCCTGTTTCTAATCCCCCAGCCAGACAAATCGGAATTCCAAAAAATAGAACCTTTAGGGGTATGGACAAAATATCCATAAGCGCCCTAATCAATACAACTTGTCAACTTTTTTTACATGAAAATATTCAGCAATATTACTAATCCGTTTTAACTTTCCTTGCATTTTTTTCCAATCTAATTTAGGTGTATCCAGGATATTGGACCTGTTGAGATAAAGAGGCTACATGTCCTAAGTCGACAGTCCAAATAAAGCACTAATATCTAATTTCTTGTACTCCAGGTCGGAGCCCACCAAAGACTCGAGGGCCCGGTTTATCGAGCCAGATCTTGAAGAAGACATGCTGTTTGATCAGCAGGAGAGTTACATGGAGTATAGACCGGGGGGCTACTGTCCTGTCCAAATCGGAGACTTGTTCAACTTCAGATATCACGTGATTCGGAAACTTGGCTGGGGCCACTTTTCGACGGTCTGGTTGAGTTGGGACCTACAGTAAGTAGAGAAATATTTTAATAAATATTGAGATTAATATCTTCCGAAATGCGAATTTAGAGAAACCGTAATTTATTTTTATATAAAAAATATTGATCTTTCAAAAGGTCAGGGTGGGTCAGCGCCTTTGAACATCAGGTAGGCAAGTGGGTGTGCCCACCCAACCCAAATTCAATGTGTAAAAATTGTCTTTACATAATAGGGTACAAAGTTCACCTCCCAGGAAGGTCCTATTATATCCTTTATTTTTTATCTTTCCAGAAAAATTGGGCCGGAAACTCTTTTATGCTATTAAAATCCCGTTAAAAATAATAAGGTATCAAGGTGGTTCAAATATTTTCTTTTCTTCCCGTCCTCCCTTCGTTTTTTCCAAACAGCTTTAACTCTGATTTCTTTTTTCCAGGGACAAGACATTTGTCGCGCTAAAGATAGTGAAAAGTGACCAAGTGTACGCGGATACTGCTCGAGATGAAATAGTATTGCTCAAAGCTGTGGTAAGAGGATCAGAACAAGCGATCACTGGAAAGTAGAATGTTCTTTATGGAATAGGCGCAACGAAAAAAAGAAAGTAATAACAAGATCCTCCGAAATCACTCATTCTACCGGAGAAAAATATTAAAAGACAGATTCTAACGGTTTTTTTTCTTCTAAGCATGGACAACTAGTTCAAAAAATATTCTATTTCTGCAACAGCTAGTTCTAAAAATATTCTATTTCTGCAGGGACGCAAATCAAATGTGCACTCCTCAGCATACAACACTCAAGCTTCAGAGAAAGTCATCCGTCTTCTGAACGATTTCAAAATTTACAGTCGAAATGGCACGCACATATGCATGGTGTTTGAGGTGATGGGGTACAATCTACTGAGACTTATTGCGAGGAGTGATTACAAGGGCATTCATATCCAAAACGTGCGGACTATCATTAAACAGGTGCGGTGGCGTAGATATTTTTGCAAAGATGGACTGTGACTGTGGTCCGCAAATCCCGTACATTTTCAAAACTCAAGCAAGTCTGCTGTACAGTTTCAAAAATCAGACCGAGGTATGTGCTTATTGGGACCAGGAAAGAGAATAGAAGAAGAAGAAGAAGAAGAAGAAGAAGAAGAAGAAGGAAAAAAAATGCAAATAGAGGAAGCGGAAAGGATGAGCCACCCACTCATAGCAAATACGAAGATTTTTATTTTAATTTAATATATGCATTAATTTTCCAGGTATTAGAAGGACTTAACTATTTGCACACTCAATGCCGCATAATTCATACGGACATTAAACCAGAGAATATCCTAATGTGCGTGGACTATGATAAAGTTAGAAGAATGGCCCGGGATGCCACGAAACATCATAAGATAGGAATGAAACTGCCCATGTCACTTGGTAAGTTATCCTGAGCAAAATTAAGTAGGTCTTATCCAGTGTTTTATTTGAGATTCGTTTTTCAAGCGTTACAAGTGGTGTTTGCGACATCAACACTCGACAGCAATATTTTGAGCCTTGATCTTCGAAAGATATAATCTACCTATCTATTGCTTCAACCCTAGGATTGGTTGGAAACATCTCTCCATCTGTCCCTGTCCTGGGTCATTTCTTCGTAATTGTTGCAACCAACGTTGCAACGCAAATGATATCAGTAGGTGCTTACGCTTATTTACTTAGATTTGAATTTATTTCCTAGATGTTGGAGGACCGCCCAAGACTTTCTCCAGTTTCTCGCTACAACTCGATCCTCAACACAGGCCTGCCTCAAGAAATTCCCCCCATAGGATTCCGTCGCACCCAGTCGAGAATGGGGAAATCGGCACTGCCTCCGGCTACGCATCTAGCACACTACAATCCGCCCCTGATACGCTTAGCTACTCTACAGGTGAGACGATTGCCCCTTGGAGGAATTTTATGATTCCAAACTGTACAGAAGCTCACACAAGCCCTACTGCACGATAACAAATGGGACTTGAAGGGTAGAAAGTTGTCAAAGTAAAATCCTATAGCTTCTGGATCTAGATGCTTTAAATCAATGTCAAAATGTGTCTAGTGATCTGCCGTTTTAGGGTGCGGCTCCTATTGTAAACTTTCTCGATTGATGAAATCGCTGTTCTCTCATGTCAGGTCACCGCATTCTGCCCCCCGCTCCTATCCCAGATTCCCCCGGTGTTTATCATAGTCGAACCCCAGGGTGTGACCTTCGCGCCATCACACGACATGTCGACAATCGGTTCGACATTGACGCCTGGAATGTGAAGAAACTCAGCGAACATTCCGAACTGGAACGAATCAGTTTGCGATCTTCTTATCTGAGCCAGTTCGAATCCGACACGACTATTAACACATATAGGTGAGTATCTACCGGTGATGAAGTGAACGACCGAGCTGATTAGAAAAGGCTGACGAAAAATGCCGACCCCGTTGAACGGGAACATGGCAAAGCAGAAGAAGATCTGCCGGTTGAGATAAAGTTGTTCCGCAATTAATGTTCTAACGGTTATACTTTTATCGGAACCAGTGACTATAGCTATCCAATGACTTCATGTTCATTTTTACTCAGATTTCATGAATTCCTGGATAATAATGACTTATCATTTATTTTATTTGACTCTTATTTTTCTAGGGATCTAATCGCAAAGGAGACCAAGGAATACAATCATTTAGAACGCATCAGCAAAACTTCCTGGGCTACAGATAGTTTGAGGAGTAAATATTCACTGAGCAAGTTCAATATTGACACGCTCAATTTATCGCCCAAATCTGTCAGGAAAGAGACCAAACGATTCCCGGATTCCGGAAGCAAACTGGCGAGTAGCTTTGATACTAGTGACATTAGCAAGGTATTTACTATACTTATCTATATGATCCCGGCATCTCAGGTTATGAACCTAGATCTTTTTCCTCCTATCTATTTGCACAATGCTGAAAATAACAAACACCCAAGTCACTCTCAAGAGTAGGTCAATAAAATACCAGGTCAGCTAAGTACTAATCAATCAATTTTTTTTTCTTCAAGCGACCCGGACTCAAACCCTTCCGTACGTACAAATCTGAAGACTCTGCCGCTTTGCCGGACTCTACCACCCAACCATGGTCCTTCGAATCTGCCATCCCCAATCGACCTTTTGACTTCACCCTCCAAACAAGAGCCACCGACTCCCCCCTCTGCAAGGCTGATAGATACAAGTTCACGTTCGATAGTAAACTCAAGCACAATCAACATACGCTAGCTGCTACGTTGAGTAGTGACAATTTCTCGTCGCTCGATTACGATTTGAATTTTTCCTACGCTAAAAAATCTAGTGAGTGGAAAGTTGGAAACAGGAGATTCCTCTTTTAATTTCTTTTTTGCAAAACAAGACCTACTTCCATAGATTTTTTAACCCTATCCCAGTGCTCGCCTGGTAAGTGGATTTACTCGAGTTCAAATCCCAGCCAAGGCGTGGCATTTATCTTTTATCTGTGAAATTGAACATAATTATTATAGAAGAAATCTAACCCTTGCAATTTAGGTACAGTATTTCCATAAGGAAGCCCTATAACAACTGCAATTGATGCTAGACACCCCCGTACTTTTCTACCTACTATTACTTATCGACAATTGAATTTGATATCAGGAAAGGAAACCCTATCTAAAACTTCTATTATTTCCTCTCATTATAGATTCTACCATGTCGGACTTTTCTCTTCTGGATCCTGCCAACGAAGTCTATGATATTTCTGTGAAAATTGCTGATCTGGGAAATGCATGCTGGATTGTAAGTCTGCTTGGTTATTACTTTCTTCTTCATAGGTCGTAAGAATAAAATTGTTTTACGAGAAAATCCTTTATATTTTTCTATAACAGGACCAATATTTTTCTTCTTTTCTGTAAGAAATTTTGTTACGTATTACCTAAATTTGCTTTCATTTTATCAATCCTCCAGGATGACCATTTCGCAGATGAAATTCAGACTCGCCAATACAGAAGTGTGGAAGTGTTGATAGGAGCAGGATATGGACCGGCTGCGGATATTTGGAGCACAGCTTGTATGGCATTTGAGTTGGCAACTGGAGATTACCTGTTCGATCCCAAGGCAGGGAAAGAATATTCTCGAGATGACGACCATTTAGCTCATATTGTCGAGCTCGTAGGACCGATACCCAAGGAAGTTCTGAGTCAGGGAAAGAAAACTCTGAGGTACTTCACGCCTCAAGGTGAGTTTTTATTTCTATTGAAGTACTTCCCTTCACGTAGGTATGTCTAGCTACAAAATCCCCAATAGGCAAAATCCCCAATATACTTCAGTCCTAAATAAAAATGGATGCGGCACACAAGTCGTAACAAAAATTAATGAATCGAGTATACATACAAGTAAAAGCTGATTTTAAATGGTCCAAAAACTACTCTCAAAGTTTTTCATTCCATTTACTTGTCGGAGAATATTATTATTATTATTATTAAAAAAAAAAAAAAAACTACTTGTATATTTTACTTTTACAGGCAACTTCCGTCGCATTGACAACTTAAAACCATGGGGTCTCTACCAAGTTCTCACCGAAAAATATCATTGGTCCAAAGCTGAGGCCTCAGATTTTGCTGACTTTCTTCTTCCCATGCTGCACGTGAATCAGAAACTTCGAGCGTCAGCAGCTGATTGCTTACGCCATCCCTGGCTAAATCCACGTCGCTCGCATTACTAATCCAAACTTGAAACTTTCAGGGTATAATTGACAAGAGTTGTGTTTTGTCATAGGTTAACCAGAGATGATCAATAAAAAAGACCAACAAACATTACATTATTATTGGATATATTCAGCACACTAGGAGACGGGACCCAAAAGAGGGATGAGTGCGAAGGGCATCCACTTGTAGAATATAATTTGGTCCCAAGATAGTCCACTAGGTAGGTATCTATAGGTATGATACGATGTTTTAGGTATCTACCATCTCTGACTCCGAGGGCTACTGGATTTCCACCATCACATCATAAGATGGGTAACATGCCTATCGCACGGACAAGGAAAGAATGCAAGTATTGGTCTTGTCTTATCGTTTTTGAGAGACTGAGAATATGAGAATACCACCTTTATAAAATTGTGTTCAGGAGTTTTGTTTCATAGTAGAAGTAAATTTATAAAAAAAAGAAGTAATTTTTAAGTAATAAAATAACGAGCCAACAGCCAATGTTTAACTTTTAGGTATAAATAGCCATATAAACACCCACAAAATTCTGTACCTACTAGATGCTTATTGAACTTGAAAAATATAAAAGATTTAAGTAAGCGGATCATATTATATTTTTTTTTAATAGTTAATTTATTTTGAAACAATGCCTCCTTGCTTGAGTACTGATAAAAAAAAATACTTTAAAGCACAAAACTGTAAAACACAAGCGCGGATTCAGCCGGGGGCCAAGTTTTCTGAGGACAGAGAATATGGCACAGAAATCCTGGCTACGGCCTAGTTTTGGTCCCCTTCAATTAAGAATGCTGTATCCACCTGTGGTAAAACATTTATAATAAAAATAGTATGTAGGTATGTATTATTTATATGTAAGACTTTTTTTAATTAAAAATAAGGTTAAAAAAAAAAAAAAAAAAACTGATTCGTTTTCTTTTTACGCACATTTTAAAAAATTGTTCGTACTTTTCAAAATATTCACTTGAATGGGATCATCACATTTCTTTAATCAATAAATAATTATGAAGTCCTCAAGTGACTAGAGGAGTGTGCTGGACTACCAGACAACTATCTTGAATAGTTATAAACAATAATTATGTATACATACCTACTTAGTTTTAAATTGTTGTACCTAAACAAATTCCAAATTTAAATCATTTTAAATTTTAATAAAGTGTTAGATAATTTATATATTTTTTTCTGTTGAGGATAAATGATTTGTTTTAAGATTGTTATTGGTTAGATTTAACACCCAAGTTGTTCAAGTTAAAGATTCTTGTTAGTCGGCTGTAAAACTCCAAGATGTGGATGGTTTTTTTTTTTTTCATTTGTATTGAACTTTCAATTGAAGGTTAGAAATACCTACATCAATTACTAGCAGACAATTGTCCACTATTTTAATAATCTAACTTGTAAATCTTATAAGTATTTTTTAGACTAAAAATCACATTCCTTTTTTATATCTACTAATTGTTCTATGTTATTTTTTCTCTCGTGGTATCTACTAATTTTCATGCGTATTTGTATGTATAACTACACATACTTTTAATATGTCATTTTAAATTCTGACTGTTTGGATAAAGGACTTTATCTCATCCGGGCAGTATGAATAAGGTAGACTAATCTACGGGGAGGTTCAGAATAATCTGATATGAAATACTCATAAAATTAGAGGTACAATGTGAAGTATAAAATAAGTTTCATGAAACTCGGAGTGTGTATTGCGCCTAACATTTCTGCATTTCTCTGGTGTTATTTCGATGTAGAGTTACAAAGTGTGTAGTTATATTATACGAAAATATACAAGCTTTGTACCTCTAATTTTATATGTTCATTTCAAATAGGTTATTCTAGACCTACCTATTAAATGTTCTTAAATGCCAATTTATTTTAATGCTTTTTACTTGTTAGCACCAAATTGAAAATCAAAATTCTGAACCAATTTTTCTCTCCGACGGACCTCTTACTTAATTAAGATTAATTCTCAACTCAGCACAAGACCTGCATTTTATTTAATTGATAAATCCACCTACTTATACAGTTCAGAGCCAACAAACAGCATGATTTTCATTTTCATCCCTCAGTTTTCCTTTGACATTTCAAAATTACCCACAAATATTTTGTATTCAGAAAAGTTAACTGCATAAAATGCATTTTTCAGCAAGGACTTGCTTTTACATGAAAAAATCTCGAACGGTTATAAGAACATTTTCAAAAATATTTCTGGGTATCCGGCTAAAACATTGAATTTTTCCACCTCAAATTATTATAAATACCACGTCATCTTCACAACTTTCACAAACATATCTCGATGATTAATTAATTATTATTATTATTTTATATACTTTTTGTACTCTTTCATTTTATTTCGTACCCCATTTGTATTGGAAAAGATTGAATATTTTGTGGAACTCTGTTGTTTCTTATAGTTAAATGTTAGAGATGGTTGGCTAGTAACCTAGTTGGAATTACGGACATTCTGTTTCTTACAATAAATTCCAAGTAGGTAACGGTCGTACCGCTACAATTTTATATCTTAAGTAAAGAACAATTGAAAAATAACTTCCATTACCATAATTGGTAAAGGATTATCCGATCCAAATAAGGTAATTCTGAGCTCTTGTGGTGAAAAATGATCAGTCAGATGGAAAATCCAAATGCAAAGTACGCTGCAAAGACAATGTCTATTATATTTACTTTTATTAACTCTCACTACCTTCTTCTTATTCACACCACTCTTTATTTAATAATTATTGCGAAGTTTTATAAATGTCATTTTTTTTCTATTGGTTTTTAAAAAAGTTATCTCCATTACAATTTTCCTATTCCTTTTCTCATCACCTTTTATTTTTCCCCTGAACTGAACATTTTTCACTTGTCAGGAGACCCAATAGATTTAACAATATTTTCAATATGTTACTGATTATTTATTTATTACTATAAACGAAAGAGAAAAATAAAATAAAAATACAAGAAATTCTATGTACACAGTAAAGATTAAAAATGTTTTTTTTTTATGTATAGAATATATTACAGATTAAAAGTCATAAACCAGTAGAACTTACAGGTTATGACATATTATTCAAGGATTTAATGGTGAGAACACAAAGTCCAATGCTACGACGGCAAAAACAAAGTTCGTAAGTAAGAAATAACCAGACTTTAAAGTCCTACGTTTACCGAATACCTACTCTACAGTCTCAAGGGAACTTGAGTTAACATTAAGATTAGCATCACAAATACTAGACATGGGTAATACTATATGGTGAGGAAGCTGAAATGATCCTTTTGTCTGTAAATGCTTTTTTTCGGCCGCTTTCCTATCTAGCTCGGCATTTAACTTGTTCAAGATATCCCAGTTAGGTTGGTTGATAAGGGCTTTACTTTGAAGTCTGGTTATTTCTTGCTCACGAACCTTCTTTTTCCTTGCATTGTTAGTGCTTGCATTTCCATAGAGACGAAGTAGAGAACCCCAGCACTGTATAGAAGGGTGAAGCTCCTGTAGTATTTGCTGACTAGCTAGTTGTTTTCCTTCTTTCTTATTCTTGCAAGGTACACTGGCAGAATACCTGCCTGCTCTCATGAAGAATAGAATTCTGTTGTGTTTAGTATGAGAGGACCGGTAAGAAACTTGCATGTGTTCTCCTATACCATAGTTTCGTTCTAGACACGTAAGTAGCATTGTGTAGGGAGAAGGTTCCGTGGACTTAGCACAACACTCCGCTACCCGTGGATCAGTTATCTTAAGTGTATCAAATATGGAATACTTGTCCTCCTGTTTCCCACTCCCTGGGGCACGTGATCCGGTCTGAAAATCAAAATTCTTCAACTTGGGAATGAGAATTTCTAGTGTTGATCTGGCAGCTTCTAACTTGGCTTGTTTCTTGCTTGTTGAAAGACCCACTCCATAAACAACATTGTTTATCTTGAGTGTTGCTTGGTATGGTGTTTCAGAGTTTGTAATTTCTTTATAATCATAAGTTGGACCTTTCTTAAGTGCCTGTTGTAGATATTCGTGAAGTACACATACCGGTGTTTTACCATTTGGGTTGAGAGGCCAGTCTCGAGTCTTCATAGTTTTTGTATTATTATCATAAACAGGGATAGAGATTAGAATACTGCCAGGTGGTAGTGATGGTCTCTGAGAGCTCTTTTCCATTTCACTGTCTTCAGCTTTGCATTTCACATGAACCATTTTGGTTGGAAAACGTTTCTTACAATAAGTCACAATGTCTTCAGGAGTTAGGGCATTTTTTTCTGTGTTTTCATCTACACTTTCAACTTTGGCACTAGTCAGAATAGCACTTTCTATGTCATCATCTTGAATTTGAACCTTGTTTCTTTCTTTCTCTTGCAATTCCTCAAGCTGTTTCCTGAAAATAAAAATAATAAATAAAATCTTGGACTCTCTTTAAGGCAACATCTGTTTATAAGTAATGAGAACAAACTAGTATGAAGAGATACAAATGCAACTGTCCATCTTTGGCCTAATCAATTTGTCCTAGAAAAAGCTGTCTGGTACCAATCCTTAGAATCATAAATTTACTACTTACCTATAAGCAAGACAAGGGATGGCACTGATGGGAACTTTGTGTCTCTTGAAATCTTGATTACCCAACAAATAAGGTCTACTGAGCAATACAACCCTGGTAGGCCTATGCAAATACACAGGAATACCAGTACGGTGAACTAGTTCTATCCAGTCTTGGGGTAACATTTCAAAGTGGTTGGTTTTCAGCTTTTCCAAAACCTCTCGAGTACGGATATTAGGATTGGATAATGCATCTGATTTTACCTTCTCATAATCTATGCCTGAAATAACAAAGGAAAAAATAGGATAAGTATGTATGTAGGCTCAGTCCAAATTAATTTTACTTGCCTGGTTTATTATTATTATTATTATTTTTAACCAGGAGCTAGGGTTTAAAAGTAACATGAAAAATTAAAAATTAGTGATGTCATTTGTAAAAGCTTCTATTACAAAATCTTCCCCATTCTCCAGCCATGTGCTTACTTACCTTTATACATACAGAAAAATATCAATCAAAATTTTTACCTTCATCCAGCAGCTTATCAATATCATCGCGATCAAAATTGAAATCATCATCATCATCCGAGTCTTCATCATTTCCATTATTACTATCTTCACTCGTTTCTTTCATCTCCCCATCTGATTCAGATTCATTTGAACTACGCTGATATTTCCCCACCCTCTCTTCCTGGTTTTTAGATTCTTTCATCATATTCATTAGTATAAAAAGGTCTTTAGGATTTCTTTTTGATGAGTCTGATTCATCTGAATCAGTGTCTTCATCACTATTGTTATAGTTCATATCAACCTCTTCATTCATGTCATCGGAAGACTCATCATTGTTTTCCGTTAGATCCATTGTGTTGGAGTCCTCATTAAGGTATTCAGACACATTAGGAGGACTATTTTCCATTTTGCTTTGATATTCAACCTATTTGGATCAAGAGGCTGAACTGGGTGCAATGCTAGAAGTAAAAGACAATAGAATGGGATCTAACCAAGGGACTTAAGAAACATGAAAAGGAGCTGATCACTTAACCACTGGTTGGTTCTGTAGCTAGATTCGTGATCATCTCAAAAGTTAAATTAGGTATCATATGCTTCCAACTGTAACACTTCAAAATAATAAAATAAATGATTCTGTACACTTTCAAGCTAAAGGGAGAAAACACTTCACAGTTCAAAAACATGAAAATTTATGCACTATTAAATTTGAATATTCGCGGGTCACGGGGTCAGCCTGATATGTGCTGCGTGTTGCGGATTTTTTTTGGACCAATGCAATGTTGCCAGTTCGAGCATAAAAATTGGTTCTTCGTGAGCATAACTTTTTCAAATTTACTAGAGCCATTTTCCATAAAGCCCAAGCTGAAACTGAACTGGTAAGTGCACGGCTGCACGGCCACAACGGCAACCATACATAGATCGTAGACCATTGACCTTCGCCGAAACTATCGACCATAGTGAAAAAAATACACCTATCAATTTCTTGATTTTCTACGAGGGTCGATACTATGGTCTTGAGGACTATGAGGACGCTTCGTTGAGGATTAATCAGCATGGTTTATGATGGTTTGTTTATTTTTCTCTTGGGTCGGTACTAGGCGAGGGTTGATGGTCGGTTCTCCGTTATGGACGCCTACTAAGATGAGTGAAAGAATGCAGAGGTTTGTTTTATTGTACCTATAAAGGCCGGATCCACAAAGTGAGTTTAAAATCGGAGAAAAGAGTTCACGTTTCAGAGGTTCGTTTAAGATGTAGGTACATCAAAAGTGGCACGAGGCTCGAGATACATTTGTACGGTTCGGCCGCTGTTTCGAACCACAGTTCCGCTGTTGAGCGCCAAAGTTTGGCTAAAGCCCGAAAAGATGTTTCTTGGGATTCTAACTTACGACCATATTGAACATCGCAGTGAAAGGCTGAAAAGTTTATAGTAGGGAAAAATAAATGGCTATTTCTTTAGGTTTAGTTAAACGTAAATATATAAAAAAGTATATTGTGTATATTTTTGTATTATTATTTATTTATTTTTAATAAAATGCAAGAATAGGATGAGCATTGAATAAATAAATTAACTGAATATTTATAACTAGTACCTAACTAATAAATATTATTTTAATAGCCATCATATTAATAGTAGTGACTAAGATCACAATGAACAGGGTTGTAATCTTTACTTTCTCATGAGTCTTGTACTCTCAGCATAATTATTTTCTGCTGTTCTCATTATTTCCATCATCTAACAATAATGTGACCACCTATAAGCATACGTAGTTAAATAAATAATTTGGAAAAGTCAGTCAGAAAGGAAACACTTTAATTTAGGGCAGGGGTTCCCAAACTTGTGTTCAAGCAATGGACCACTTTTGTGTTTCATGATTTCCCACGGACCACTCAGCAAACCCCCCCAAATACATACATAGGTATGTATTAATATTATAAGCGGTAATAATACATAAGTAATAATATTATAAGTGAAATGAACCACGAGAAAAGGTAGACACAACACAACACAAGGGGGAAAAAAAGGCTTTTTAAACAAACTTTTTTCCCCTGAATAGATATTTGAGGTTATTTAGATAGATGTTACATTGTCTTCTTCTTTAAGTCATTCACATCAGTATTCGCAGTTTGTTCGAGGTATTCGCAATTCCTTCGCGGTATTCGCGAACACATTGCGAATACCGCGAACAAACCGTGAAAAAATCGCGAACCAGTTGCGAATACCGCGAACAATCCGCAAATAGCGCGAGTACCGCGAACAAAGCGCGAATACCGCAAACAAACCGCGAATACCGCGGACTAACCGCGAATACCGCGGACTAACCGCGAACAAATCGCGAATACCGCGAATATTGCGAAAAAACCGCGAAAACCGCGAACAAATCGCGAAAACCGCAAACAAATCGCGAAAACCGCGAACAAACCGCGAATACCGCGGACTAACCGCGAATACCACGAACAAATTACGATCGTGAACAAACTGTGAATAACTCAAAAGAAGACAATATATGTAACTTCTATCTCAAAGGAATCTCCAAACCAATGGTCAAAATGTAGGAGAAACCTCCCCTCAACCCCCTACATTTCCCCTGATCCCCTACTTTTTTAGTTTTGGTAGTAGGGGGTCAAGGGGAGGTTTCCTCGGACCTAGATTTTTGTCAGAGCTCATTCTCTCTTCTGCTTTCAGAAAGGAAGGTTCTCTGTCTTCTCTGTTCCCTCTCTCCTCTCTGATATCTCCAAATAACCAAATATTTCAACATGATTTTTGGGAAATCAAGAGGTCCTATTGGAGTATTTAAGATTAGCAAGGAGTCTCTCCTATGTAACTTTTCACAAGAAATCGATTGGTGGAGATACCTAATGGAATTTTCTTCTTCTTTTGGGACCACCTCGTGGACCTCTAGAAACCTTCTCACAGACCACCAGTGGTCCGCGGACCACAGTTTGGGAACCCCTGATTTAGGGTTTATATTTATATGAATTTATGTACACTACCTAACACCTACATTGTCTAATAATATAAGTACCTTTTCCAGTAAATTACGATTTAAAACAGTAAAAATTTGATATTATGTTGAATTGGATAAAGGGTAAGGCAATGAAGTTGACAAAGATAAATAATAAATCAATTAGAATAGTTGGGACTTGGAGTTTTTATAATTTACCTATATATAAAAAATTTAATACATTATAATAACAACAAATTAACAATGACCCCATTTGGTTGAATTGTTTATTATTGGTAGGTACCTGGTTCTATAAAATACAATAAAGACAAAAGGAGTAGGTAAGTAGGTATACAAATACGTTTATTTGTTTTTCTTTTGTTATTGCTGTTATTTTAAAGACATTTGCAGAAATAGAAATCGAAATGCAAAAGGCTAAATTCAGAGGGAGAAATAGCAATCAAGAACAGGCTCCTGATCTTAATAAAATCCTCTTACTTTGATTTGAGGCCATTGATACAAATTAAATTACCTATTAGTTTTCTAGAAGATCATCCCAGTTGATAGAGAGTTGAAAAACTTCACGTTCTAGCCAGATTTCATAATGTTGTTTAAAATCTTCTGTGAGTTCTATAGGATGTGATAGAACACTTCCTATAGAGTTGTCAGAGGATTCATAGTCTGGATCAAAACAAGTGGAGTTATATCTGCGGGAATTAAATCTATCCACTGAGGCTCTCAAAGCACATTCCTCAGCTTGGAAGTCCCAAGGTCGAGCATCCAAGTCATTACCATAAGCCCAGTCATCATTTAGCCTATGCCTGACTTTGGCATAGATAGCACTAATTGTTTTCATATTTGATTTCCTCCATTGCCTTCCTAAATATTTTGTTTGCATTTTCAATAATTTTAGCACATACAACTGCATCATTGCATGCCTAACTTTCAAAGTTCTCTTGAGAATGGGAGCTGATTTGAATATAACCAACATCATAATACGAGAGTGTTTCCACTTGGTCAACTTATTTAATATTCTTAACAAATTTATACAAGAAACTAAATTGCGCCATGAGTGTGGAGTTTGACCTTCACCAATTTCAAAACTTTCTGATGTAAGCTCTGGCTGATCCCCTATCACACAAGCAGGGAAATCTAAAATAGGAATGACACTTTTGGCACTAATGTACATGGAAATATTTTGATTGAAAAATTTCAGAACAAGAGGTATGCAATTTGCAAATACTAAATGCTGAGACATGAATTCAAATTGGTACACATGATTCAGTTTAAAATGTTTCAATAACAAAAGTAAAATGCTTGAAATTGCTTTCACAATAATTTCCTTATGACGATTCACATCAGTACCCAGTTTCATAGACTGCAGAATTGTCATTGGCATTTCTTCAGGCAAAACATCTGATAAAATATTAATGGAGTCAGTTTTAGCTTTGGATGTAGGTGCTGCAGCCAACAGAATTTTCAATAATGCAATCATATATTGAGGAAGATTGGGTAACATTTTCTGGTATAACATCTCAGTAGGACTTGAACCAATAATTTCTTCACCCAAAGACATGGGGCTCCTATTGATTTCTTCTTCTTTTTGAATATGAACTTCAGACAGAGAAGTATAGATGTGTTGTTTCAGTACTTTGACACTCTCATGAATTGGGTGAGGCAACCCTATCAGGGAATCTCTATCTCCTCGTAATGCAAAACCAACAAACTTCATTCTAATTGCTTCTAGAAACATGTCCAGTTCTTTTTGTCTAACTTTGGGTGACCAAGGTAATACTTTCTTTTCCACCACTATGGGTGTAGGACTGGGAGGACGAGGCATTGTAACTTCCATCACCTGTGGATCTTCATAATCTTCTTCTGGTTCAAACTCAGCCCCTGCTGGCTCATCAAGAGAACTTTGCTTCATCAAAGCCAGTCTTTTCAGTGGTCTACTATTTCTTTTTTGATTTTGAGCTTCTATGATATCAACTGCACTTGCTGGAGGTGAAGATGGCCTCATTGTTTTGGCAATCTCAATAGTATCTTCATCCAAAACTTTCAAACCATTTTGTTTCCTTTTTTCTTTTTTAAGCTCCTGTAAATCTTTCATTCCACCAAGAGATACTAAGATCACTTTCCAGAGCAAAATCAAAACTTTCTTCATAGGAAAATGAGGAGTAGCACCACTACAAAATCTTGTCACCATTTTGAACAGTTTCACAGCCAGCAGCTCATCCCCAATGGGATTACTGATTTCATTTTTCAACATCTCAAAAACTGAACTATGGCGTACATTTGGTTCTAAATGTCTTACCACTTCAACAATTGTACACAAGACACTGAGAATGATACGCAAATCTGTTGAGTCATGAAGACTGACTGCTAACTTTCTCACAGTTGTTGTATTGCTAGAGGAATCAATCTCCAAGTTGAGAAGATCAATGAAGGCATGGAACACACCAAACTTGTAGAGCATGATGCAGTTCTTGACTGCTGTATCATATTGTTCATCATCACTTTGGCATTCACCCCAGCAGCCTTGTGCAAGATATAAGAAACACCTAGCACTTCTCATTCGCACAACTTTATTGGAAACTTCCAACTGATCCAACAGCTTTGCAATAACTGAATTTTTCTCAACAGGAGTCAACTTTTGCCAGCAGGGGATTAAACCATAGGCCTCCATTTGATCTTCAAAATTCTTAACATTGAGTTGAAATTCAGGTTGTTCTGTGTAACTATAAATCTCTGAGATTTCATTTTGATGATAGTCAGTATCATCATAGATATATCGTACTTCAGGACTATCCCTCCCATCTTCCGAGTCCAATCTTGGCTTACGATAGAATTCCCGGAATTTGGGAACACCTTTACTCCCATTTCCAATATCCATGGTAGGATATTGTTACTTTAGGTTAGTTCCCTACTACTTACCACCCATGCTTAGGTGTTCAGGGTTCACATTTTAAAGAAACGATCGATACTATGTAAAAAAAAAATGCTCACTCTGTCTAACAACATTATTTTGTATTAATAAGCACTTTAAGAAATAGATTATTTTATTAATAACTAATAAAAGTTCAAAAATATTTTTTGGGATTTCATTTGATTATTTTTTTTCCTTTTTCCTTTTAACAACAAAAACAAATAAATTTAATAAATCGAAATCGATTTCAACAGTGTTGCCAGAGGTAGCATTTGCAAAGAGTTAAAAAAGTTATGCTCAAATTTTTCACAGCGCAGCGCTGAGCTATGTTCCGGATGTCTCGTCTATCTGAGGTTGTGATTATGTACCGGGTTATGTGCTAAAAACTACACCCTAAAACTAATCTTGGAAAATATTAACGAGATTTTTAAAAATTGTGTACCTATAGGTAGATGAATTCATTGTTTCCTTTAGAAAAAAATCGCCTGTGGCGCTAATGTGTTTTTCCTTCCGGCTCTTGCAACTAAAGGATTATTTCGTTTCCTTTATTTTGCTGAAATTCTAGAAAAAAAAACAATGAAAAAAATAACTTATTTGTTTAGTAAAAAAATCTTTTTTTATTACCTATTTGTAACACACACAAAAGTAATTTGTATTTTCCTCAGTATTTCACGCAGATACATAATTGACTGAGCGATAGTGAGGTCTACGTTTTAACTCGTCAGTCAACAAAAATATGTACTTTCATCAAAAGAACCTAACTCCAGGTAAATCCATTATTTTAAAAAAATAACCATTCTTGAAACCTTCTGAGTGACTGTAAATAAAACGTGTTCTCTGTCCTTTTAATTACCCACGTAAGACGTACTTCACACATACGTCTCAGCTTAGACAAAGAGTCTGAGTGAGGTCTACACTGCATGTAACTACTAGTTGTTTTGTAGGTAAGTACGAGAGAAAATTAGCACATGAGTAAACGAATAGTCACTAAGATTTTCATTAAAAAATGAGATCAGTTCGGCGTACGCTAGACTATCTTCATAATAATAAATCCAAGAGATTTTGTGAACTCCAAGAAGCAAAATCAAGATAGTTTCTCTTCTGCTTTCAGTATCTTCCACTTCTTCCTTCTTTGTCACGACGACTGCCACGATCGCGATGTCTTGATGGAGTTCTAGAACGACGGGATCCTACGTGATCCCTGGATCGACTCCTGGATCTGTAAAAAATAAAGTATACAATAAATATTTGGAAAAAACGACTCATAAGTTTGTGGACACCTAGTTACGTTCAGTGCGTTCATAAGTCATTTGGGCATTAATTTTTGAAGGTCGCCGGTCGGTTGTTTAAATGCGGTGGTAAAAGGCAGTACAAAGGTATTTTATGCTGCAAAGGGAGAGGAAGAGAGCACATGTTTTCTTTTCTTTTTTCAAGTTAAGCAAGGTTTTATATACTTATTTGTAAACTTTACCTATGAAATATATAAGATATTGTTTAGACTGCGGGAGTAAAGGGACTTTTCAGTCTCATTCTGGCAGGATAAACAAGGTATATTCTATTCTATTTTACTTTAGGCATAGACTTACCTGCGACTGCTACGCTTCCGTCTGCTGTATAAGTAACGTCTGAGTTCTCGAGAAATTGGTTTCAAGTGCATGAAGTTACAAAATCCAGATCGCGTGCATTCACTACAAAAGGAGACGAAGAGAGCATGAAATTAGAAAGAAAAGTATGAAATTTCAAGAAATCACGTCCGAAATTAAAGTTCATATTGTTTAATATTTATTTAAATGCAAGAATATGGGATAGCCACTCAACAAGATCTCCAAAGAGTAATAATAAATGCAAGTTATGAAATTACGCTGACTGAGTTAAGTTCAAAATCTAAACCCATGGATGTAGTGTCTAGCACAGATAGGACACTCTTACAGTTAAACATGTGAAAAGCCTTACCCCATTTCGTACTGGCGACAGCAAGCCTCCCTAAAGTCAGTCACTGGACTAAGTTCAGCATACACTGGTCTTCCACCAAACCACCGGTTGTTCAAATCATTGACAGCTTTCTCTGCATCTTCCTCACGACGAAACTTGATGTAGACGTTTCCAACCAAGTGATCTCCTAGGTTGTCACACACGTTCATCTCTTCAATTTCACCGTACTGAAAAAGTGTCCAAGTGTGTTTTGTATTATAAATTTATCATCATCCATTATTCCTTTTTTTTTACTGTGGTCCACATAATTTTAAGCACTAAATGTAGAAATCTTCTTAAACAATTACTGTATCCTCCTGACAACCCGGGTCCACACCTGTGGACAGATCAAAGGCCTTGACTACCTCTTGTGTTCACTGGTATTGAGCATTACCTGATTTTTTTTTTTTTTTTTTAATCTTGGTGCAAGGAGGGTAGGTGTTAACTAATGTCTCCTTTTCCTTCTGATTGAGGACAAGAACTCTTACCTTATCCTCACATTCAACAAAAACGTCCTCAAAGAAGTTGTCATAATGTTCTTGCATTTCTTCATCAGTTACATTGGAGATCACTGAAACAACCAATAAATTAATGATGAATTATTGAGACATTTTTTAAAGATACCAAGTGTTACACATGAATGCTCACAAATGTTGTTCCTCATTTAGAGTACACTATTATTTGGCCTGTACTCCTAGGCCATATCAAGGATTTTGTGGAGGGGGGCCCCACAAGTCCAAACAGTGAAGTACCAGGGGGCTCTGCTCCCCCCTTCTGAATACGGCCCTCCTGTACTCTCAACTTCAACTTGTGATGGAACAACCTCAACTAACCTGTGACAGTATCCTTTCACATTTATTTTGCATTCAAATTACAGTTTTATACAACAGTTGGTACAAAAATTGATGGGCTTGTTATATAGATACTTACAATGAGATCCATCAGCAGATTTAGCAGAGTTTTGAGGATTGATGTAGAGGTTGAGAAGTAATATTGTCTGAAGAAAAAATCCAAATGAAAAATATTGATTATAATTTTAGTTTTCATTTTGTAGCAACCACATTAACACTTAAACCACTGGTGTTATGAAAGTAACACCTTTTTTTGTGTGATAAGTGGATAACCAGATAACGGAAAACCATGTTACGTCAAGGTAACATTGTTGAAGCCCTCAGTGTTACTTCAACATATCACCAATAGGATTTTTGATTGCTGGAATGGCTTCTCAAGGCTTTTAGCAATCTGGGGATATAAAGAACTTTTTCCTGAGACTTATAGAAAACAAGAAATTCAAATTCTACAAGGAGGGAATTTTTCCCTCTTTGTTGTATGACTAAAATCACAACAGATTTAGCTTGTTATATGGATTGGGTATATTTATTTATTTTTTATGTTAGCTTGGTATATATGTGTTTACTGGGCAATATTTACGCAGATCACCAGTGCTGGTGTGAAAATTTTGATCAATGTTTTCATGTAGTGCTGGTGTTACGTGGATGTAACACCAGTAAAATTGGTTGTGTCCTGCAAACACATGTACATTGCAGCTGTGGTGGTCAAAGAGTTAAGTTGACATTATTCATTTGTACCTATTTAAAGTAAGGACTAGGACTTGAAGATTTTAAGGGTACCCACCTGACTGAATGTTGGTTTGTTATGAATACGGGAACATCTGTCACCATGTCTACAAGCTCCAATCTTGAAATAGAATGAGCAGTTGACTCTGAAAAAATAAAGATTAAAACATAAAAGTGAATTGTCAGATTAAAAAGATTTAAATAGATAATCTGGTAGGTAGATACATAAAACACTTGACTGTTTATTGTACTTCAACTTTCACGCTGGGTCCACACTTTTTGCAAAATGCAGTGTGAATGTTACATTACACACACTGAGTTGTGATGATGAAGACTCGGCATTAGATCCATACCTCTTAGCATTGGGTTAATGCTCTTCAGGGGCCATGAGGGTGGAATATACAACAGTGGTGCAGGTAGTGTAAAAGGAATTAAAGAAATGACATACAAAACGTCTGTAACTTACTTGTCCTTTTCAGTTCCAAAAATTGAAGCCAAATATTCTGCCATTGTAACGGGGAGATCTACAGGACCCTCTGAACTTGTGAAGTTGCTGTATTCAGATGCTGGATATGTAGAAAAGGATCACACCTTGAACGCTCAACAGGAGTGACAAGCAGACAAGTTCTTGGTCCTTATACCCTTTCTTTTTCCTTTCTTCCTTTTAATCTTCTATACTTCTATTAGTTTTGTTTCCTTTTCCTTTTAAACTTTCCAAAATTTCGCACGGACTCGGCTCGGCATTTTTCAAAAATTTTGTAAACACCAAAAACACGTACGTCTGGCAACACTGTATTTCACCTTTACTTTGGAAGTTGGTGGACTGTTGGGCATTAGTTGAAAAGTGAAGCTGAAACCCGACGTTCGGATGTGGTTGGGATTTTATATTTTTGACTGCATGACAGTGGGGTCTACGTTTTTCTACCTAACCCGTTTTGCATTTGGTTTGTATGTTCGACTATTTGCTTGTTGCTTCGCAATAACTTGCGATCGCCTGGTCCGATTTTGATGAAAGTTGGTAGGTAAAGGAATTTAAAACATCAAAATTAAATCGATAAAAACTCATCTATACTTAAACAACAATGAAAAATGATATAGGTGGTACTTTTGACCGCGACGATGTGCTTTGACAGTGGCCAAAAAATTTTATTCATGGAAGGACTGAAGAGGTAGAAGTAAACTTTTCGCTTCACTTTTTCCCTATTTTCTATTTCAGCCACCATTCATCAACCTCTTTGACTCTGATATGAGGAAGCCATTCGGCAACACTGCAACAATCTAATCAAAAATGAATCTTGAAAAAAATTCAGGTTTGTATTTTGTAACTTTGTATTTTCTTCTGAATTTCTGTGAACTACCTTCTTGTTTAACAGCTTATTAATTATCTGTTTCAAGTGTCTGTGTGAATTTCCTGACTGTGCGGTGAACAATCCATGTAAAAAACGATTTTATTAGACTCAGAACTCGAGCTTCTTCATCAGTGCAATATCCAGAACAGCTAGTCCATCATACAAATAATCAGGGTGGTTCTGCCCATCAACACTACATTATTTGCCAGCCTTTGATAAGTTTGAAGGTAAATATTTATATAATTGTGGTGGAACTAAACAATATCCATGTTTGACTGGGTATCACTTTTGGATTAAACACCAGAGGTCCTAAGTTAAGTTCCGAGCAGTCAAAGATATTTTTGGCCTGCCTGTGCTTGGAATACAGAGACAGGGTATACTCTGTTTACCAGGCAAGCATTCTGACTACTTTGCCACCATGACAATGAAGTAGTGACTAGTGAAAGCATTACTAGAGGAAAGTTGACAAATTTGTAAAAGAAACACTTTGTTACTAGGTCAGAAGTCATGTCAATGGAAAATTGCTACAAAGGACCTGTCACAAATGAGCAGTGATGACTAGTGTTATTATAGGCTTAGTTTAAACACCAAAAGGAGCTTTCTTTTTCATTGTCATGACTTCTGAATAATTACCAACACTTCTTTTCAGATTTTAATTGCCTATCTTAATCATGACTCCCTTACCATCTCCAAGTGAAGAACAAGACAGACTGCTAGAGGAGGCATCTCATATTGTTAAAACTCAATCACTACAAATGAAGAGATGTTTGGACAGTGACAAGCTTATGGATGCATTGAAACATGCATCCACCATGCTGAGTGAACTGAGAACATCATTGCTGTCTCCAAAGAACTATTATGAGCTTTGTATCCTTTATTACTAGACATGTTTATGAATTACAGGTGTCCTTTGACATCAGACTCTAGTACGGTTCCTGTACATACCAGCAGAACTCTTTCTTTAAAATAATAACCTACCTAGTAGTTCTGTGACCTATAGACCTATCAAAACCACTCAAAAATTTTGAGAATGGTTGACTTCAACCTTTTTTAAACAACAGATTTAGAACCCTCCTCCTTCCATTATTTTGTCATAGGTATTTTATTTTGTGATTTTGAAGTGAATGTGTATCAAGAAAGAAAAGAATTAGAATTATGCCTGGAATTTGGGTGTAAGGGGCAAAATGTGTTAAACTTCACCGCTTTTGCTCAAATGTCAACCTCACCTGCACGTTCGGTGCACCCTGCTTCGCTGACGAGGCTCTGGCGACCGAATGATTCCCGGAATAAGGAATCCCCTCTACAAAGCCAACGGTCTTCGGAGCGGATGAGCTGCGTAGAGTAGGGCAATCTCTTGTCCTTAAGGTAAGAAATTGCCTTAAAAGGGCGGATGAACTAGTCAACAGTCAACGGCCGGAGGATGCAGAAGGCAAGAGGGAAACCACTGCATTAAAGATCCTTAGGATATCCCTAACCAAAGTAGCCAAAAATGAGTAGTCTAGAGAGCCAAAGAAACTTTACTGATCATGGAGTTCGGATGCCAAGATCCGGCAGGATGTGTGGCAAGGCTCATCAGGTCGTCATCCAGCGAAACCCTTGTTCAATCAGAATGTCATTCATGGGAAGAACTTAAATCCTCAATTGTAAAAACTGCTGATAATATACTAGGAAAAAACACTTTAACACCTAGGAAACCATGGATGACATCATCTATACTGGATATAATCAAAGAAAGAAATTTTTGGAGAAACAAAGACACAGCAAGATACAAAGAATTGAAAAATACCATAACATCAAAATGCAGAGAGGCAAAAGAAAAATGGATGGATGAGAAAAGTGCTGAAATCGAAATGATGATGAACCGGAATAACAATGGAGTGTATGCAAAAGTGAAAAAGCTACAGCAGAATCCTAAGACCAGAAGTAATATTGTAAAGGATAAAGATGGAAAATTCTTATTTGATATCGAAAAGGTTGCAAACAGATGGAAGGAATATTTGGAAGAACTTTACACCGGAGAAGATATATAACAGATCACAACATAATTGCCAATGTCAAGATAGAAAATGAACCTATACAACAAGTAAAGGAATTTTGTTATCTAGGAAGCTTAATCTCCCAAGACAATAAAAGCACTAGAGAAATCAGAAGGAGAATAGTACTAGCTAAGCAAGCTTTTGAAAAGAAAAAAACAATTCTAACCAATAAAAACCTGAGCTTATCAACAAGGAAGAAGTTTATAAAAACCTACATTTGGAGTATTCTTCTGTATGGCTGCGAGACATGGACGATGGGGAAGTATGAACGAGAAAGACTTGAAGCTATGGAGATGTGGTTGTGGCGAAGAATGACAAGGACCAGCTGGATGGAAAGGAAGAGAAACGAGAAAATCCTAGAAGAAATTGGAGAAGAAAGAAACCTGATGAAGACATTGATGAAAAGAAAGATAAAGCTAGTGGGACATCTGCTGAGGCATAATGATTTCATCACTAATATACTGGAAGGGAAAGTAGAAGGAAGAAGACCGAGAGGAAGACCCAGGAAGTCCTACTTTGAAGACATCATGAAAGTCATGGACTGCAACTCATACAGTCAACTCAAGAGATCAGCTCTAGACAGATCAGATTGGCTACAACGACAAGGCAGTTCCTTTAGTACATGATGATGATGACAAAAGTATTTTTGTAGAAAGGACACAAAATTAAAGTTAAGACCTAAAATGGGCCCCACTCAGTTCTGGGACAGACCTCAAATTTGAACTTGCAACATGCTTTGACACTGTAAATTACTATACCAAATTTCATTAAAATCACCAGGCAATCACAAGTTGTGGATCAAAGAAACAGAAGAAAAAAAAAAAAATCCAAACCAAATGAAAACCTGTTGAGTTAAAACGTAGACCTCACTATCATTTGGTCAATCATATGAAAGTACATTTTAGGTTTATAAATTGTAAGTTTCTTAGGTAGGTTCCTTATTCATACCAAGGAGGGAAGAAAATGTGAGTACCTATGTACTTATAAATGAAACTTGATCCTTTTAACTTTTTACTTATGTGATTCTAAAGGTATATAATCTCTTTGAAAACTTAATCCTTAACAGTTGACATTCAGATATGGCTGTAACTGATGAACTCAGACAATTGGAATTGTATTTGGTGGATGAGTTTCAGCGAGGAAGAAAAGTTCCTGACCTTTATGAACTGGTTCAGTATGCTGGAAATATTGTTCCACGATTGTAAGTTTACAGGAATATAATTGTATAAATAAGTGGAATTTCAGTCAAGGGAGCTGAGTTTTGAATACCTACCAGTAGCAAAATTAGCAGGGTACTTTTCTTAATTCATAAGGGTAAAGAGACTTCTCAGTCCTAGCACAAGAGGATAAACAAACTGTATCCTCTTCTATTAATCATACTCAACACTTTCGATCACGAAATGACGAAATCCCCTTGTCTTTCATCCAGATATCTCCTAATCACAGTGGCTCTTGTCTACATTAAAACCAACTCGAGTCTCAAGCGTGATCTACTCAAAGACCTAGTCGAAATGTGTCGAGGTGTCCAACATCCACTGAGGGGACTTTTCCTCAGGAACTATCTCTTGCAGTGCACAAGGAACGTGTTGCCAGATACCCCAGAAGATGAGGGTGACCAGGCTGAAGGCACGGTAAGTAACGATGAGTGATCCTAGTCGTACAACTCCAGTCTAACAGGTCTGTATCATTTTCATAGTGGATTCTCAGGCGGCGCGGCGTTACGCGATTCCGCGTTACACACTAGAAGTCGCGCAACTATGCTTCCAATGTGCGACAGGCCTTCCAAGCGCTTCCAATGTGTGACATTGTTGATTTTCTTTGACTCAATTGTGATTGGAACCTAGCACTAATCCCTTTTCTTCTCCCCACAGGTCCGTGACTCTGTTGATTTTATTCTGATGAATTTTGCTGAAATGAACAAGCTGTGGGTTCGAATGCAACATCAAGGTCATTCGAGAGACAAAGAGCGTCGGGAAAGAGAAAGAGAAGAGCTGAGGATTTTAGTTGGCACCAACTTGGTTCGTCTGTCTGAACTGGACAGTATCACTCGAGACAAATATAAGAAGGTACTTAAGGGTTAGCTTAAAGGAATCATGATTACAACATTGTAACAGATCAAGCACTTGTAGTTAAGTGAACTTCATAAATTATTTGGAAAATGGGCAAAGGATCCCTATGGGACCCTCAAAGACGAAACAGGCCCCCAAAAAAATACGTGTACCAAATTTCATCAAAATCAAATCAAGCGTTCGAAAGACAATTAAATAATAATGAAAATCGTGAAGTAAGAACTTGAAACCCATTTTATTTTGTTGTAACGGTATCCTTCTCTGTTTTAGCTCGTACTGCCTGGCATTCTGGAACAAGTGGTAAGCTGTCGTGACGCCATAGCTCAGGAGTATCTCATGGAGTGCATCATTCAAGTTTTCCCAGATGAATTCCATCTAGCTACTCTGACAGCTTTCCTCAAATCCTGTGCAGAACTTCAGGCAGGAGTGAACGTGAAAAATATCCTCATTGCTTTGATTGATCGGTTAAGTTTGTACGCCCAGAAGAACAAGGAGTTCAATTCCCTCTTTGAGACGTTTTCGGAACAAGTGGCTTCGATTGTTCAGTCCCGTATTGATATGCCTGCTGAAGATATTGTCGCCTTACAAGTGTCACTCATTAATCTCGCCCTCAAGTGTTATCCAGACAAGGTAGATCGATTTTTTCGGAACGAAAATGGGTCTTTTTAGTTGCATTACAATAGAGAAAAGTAATCCATTTAAACCTTATTAAGAAAAGTAGCACATAACAGTAGAAAAGAGAACAATCTTTGCCTCATCTTTTCAGTCATAAAGAAAACTTTCCTTGATCCTCTACTACCTAAACAAAATGTCATTCTCACTCCACTCTAATAAAATTCTGATGTGCTCCAATTTCCAGGTGGACTATATTGACAAGATCCTACAGACCACCGTCGAAACATTCCAAAAGTTAAACATCGAGCGTGTCGAATACAATACTCCAGTATCTCGCGAACTCATGCGTCTTCTCAAGATATTCATCGACCAATACAACAATATATTGACTGTCATTCAGCTTACGTATTTCGCACCATTGATGGAGCTGTTCGATTTCTACGGACGTAAATCTGTGTCGGCTTATCTGATTACAAACGCTCTCAACAACGACACCCTAGTGCCGACCTCGGAATCCGTGGATAGCATCTTGACAATTGTGTCCAGCTTGGTGCAAGATCAAGATGATCAACCGGCAGAGGTGAGCGTAATTTTCTCCCTCTAAGATTTAAATGATGCTGGAATCTCGTGTTTATTATCATTTTAGTGTATGGGAAAACGGAGTAATGGCAACACTTTCTCTTCTGACAAGAACAACATAATGATCAACTTCCCGATGGTATCCGGTAGGTACTTAAATACAAATAATATTTAGATACTCATACAAGTTAATCCATTTCATTTTGTAAAGAGAAATTTAAATCTTCGTGCTTTCCTTTACCCAAGCATTCTTTGTTCTCAGGAAGAGGATCCTGAAGATTTTGCTGAAGAACAAGGACTCCTAGGACGACTGGTGCATCAGTTCAAGTCTGACGTTCCTGATCAGCAATATTTGATCCTTAGTACTGCGAGAAAACATTTCCAGGCAGGAGGTAAGTTTTATGGGTAATGTAATGGTTAAGGTTAAGGTATGTTCTCTTTTTATTGACACATTTCATACGATAAATAATAATAAACTGACAGATTTCAAACAGGACCTTACTCTTTCTTTTCCACGCTTTTCATCAAACGTTTTGTGAGGTTCGCAAACGTCAAGACTCAACAGCTCGAAGTTACGCCCGACCTATATTATCACGAAATAGTTTTGAGGTTTTTTTCTAATCATTACTTCTCACTGTTCCAGGTAAGAAACGTATCAAGCACACATTGCCTCCCCT
This sequence comes from Diaphorina citri, assembly GCF_000475195.1. NCBI lineage: Eukaryota > Metazoa > Arthropoda > Insecta > Hemiptera > Psyllidae > Diaphorina > Diaphorina citri. Next base: position 373,635 of record NW_007377449.1, on the reverse strand, counting down.
GGTATTCCAAGCATACCAACTGGCAACTCAGTTTTCCGCTCTGAGGGAAGAGGACGAAATGTGGAGCAAAAAGTGTAGCAAGATTTTCCGCTTCTGTCATCAGATCATATTGAGTTTGATTAAAGCCGAACTGGCAGAGCTGCCCCTCAGATTGTTTTTACAAGGTAAGTACAATATTAAAGAGAACTTTTCAAGTATCTAGTTAAACAGATATTTCACGATTATACCATATCCGAAACTGTGAAAATAAATGTCTGTTTCCTCCTAAAAAATATTTTTTCTAATGAAACCGAAATTTGATTTTCAGGTGCCATGACAATCGGTTCTATTGATTTTGAAAATCATGAAACCATCAGTTACGAGTTTATATCCCAGGCTTTGTCCCTCTATGAAGAAGAAATCTCAGAGTCTAAATGTCAACTTGCAGCCATCACACTACTCGTTGGAACTTTTGAGAAAATGTCTTGCTTTGGTGAAGAGAACGCAGAACCCATCCGAACACAAAGCGCATTAGCCGCCTCTAAATTATTCAAAAAGCCTGACCAATGCTCTGGGGTGTGTACCTGTAGTCATTTGTTCTGGTCCGGCAAGAATAGCCAAGGAGAGGAGATAAGAGATGGGAAGCGTGTGCTAGAATGTCTCAAGAAAGGCGTACGAATTGCCAGCCAGTGCATGGATATGTCCGTACAAGTTCAACTCTTTATCGAACTTCTCAACCATTACATTTATTATTTTGAGAAGAAAAACGAACACATTACGGTGGCAATGTTGAATCAGTTGATTGGGAAGATAAGGGACGAATTGGCAAACTTGGAATCGAATGAGGAAACAGAACAGATTAGCAAACATTTCACCAATACCTTGTTTCATTTGAGGAATAGACAGGAAGGACCACCTGTGGATGGAATATCTTATGAGGGATTAACGCTCTAAGATGAGATTTTCTATTCTATAGGACAGACAGAGTTTTAACTGTAGCCCATCTCCAACCTCATTAACATAGTCGTTCTTTACTAAGGCACAAGAATTGACCATTAGGTCATTTTCCTAGGGCCATCCCAGTATTTCCTAAAACTCATTGCTGACTTCCGCGGGAGGGTATGTTATAAAGTATCTCCCAAAAGTCCTGTGCAGTACCCCTTTATCTCTTGAACGGCTATGAATTTTTTAATTCTGATCTAATCTAGGATTGGGAAACGGCATATGCTACCGATGTTTTCCTAGGTGAGTTATTTATTATTTTCTTCAGGTCGGAGTAAACACATGCTTGAGATGAAACATAGTTCTTTAATTGAGTAACTGGGTTTCTGATTTGATCATTACCTAACATTAAATTTGTATATTTTATTATTCATATTACATTATGTTAATCGCTATTGTCTCATTAAATTATTTCCTAAAATAGTAATAATTAAAATTCTTCAAATTATATTTAAATGTGATGTAAAGAAAAAAAAAAAAATATTTGTGAGTTGAAGAAGAGCATGTATTTATGTTAATAATTTTAGGTAGGTACCTATCCTGAGATCGTATTTTTCATTTATAAATTATTAAGACAGAAAGAGAAATCAGGACCCTAGTCTCATAGAAAACAACCAGACTTTTAGAGATCGATTATGGTTGAGAGGTTTTGTAAATAGTCGACCTGCCACAAACAGAACAACTTAGGATATGTATGTAAATTATTGAAGTTCTTATAAATGAAAATTTTCATTAGTTCTTTTTTATAAATAAAAATAAATAAAAAAGAACTAATGAAAAATTTCATTTATAAGAACTTCACTCAAAAGCCCCTCTTTCAGATAACCATGTATTTTTGAAGAGGTTTAATGGAGGGAACTGTAACTGCTAAGATCTCATTGACCCCAAATAAAGTTCGGAGAACGAACTGTCCAAAAACCCCCTCGGGCGGAAATTGAATCTGTGACCTACCGTTTTATAAGGCAGACACTCTACCCTCCAAGCCAACTAGACTAGCGGGAGGTAATAATTTTATTCGAGCAGATTACCTATTCAGCCCATTTATTTTGTAAAAATATTTGGTACCGTGGCTTCGGCACTGAGAAGATCTACACGAAAGTAGGATCGTGTGAACGAATCTTGAAAAATTAAATTTCACGGCGGGATTACCCAGAATGCCATTTTTCATTGCGCACGCGCAGTGTATTCTTTTTTTGAGCAAGATTGCAAATGGCGGCTCTTGTTATTGTTAGTAACTTGTAAAACTTTTGTGTCGAATCCTGTGATTTTCAATCTAAGAAGAAATATTTAATCCAAGAAATCCCTAATTTGAATGAATAATTACATTATTTTGTGTTATTTAGAACCAGTTTTTAGTGTGATTTCGATTATTTAATAGTTTTCTGACAAGCATTGGATTTCAACAAAAAATTTCCTTCAATATTATCGTGGGTAAAAAAAAGAGTATACTATCGACAAATCACTCGGAACTTTAGTAACATTTTGACTATAAAGTGATCAAGTTTTCATTTTCTAGTGAATAAAAAAGGTATTACAAATAGTTTTCTTTCCAAATCAACGAATTTTGTGCTTCCTAATCAGTATTAACGTGCTTTTTCACTACTCAAAAGAATGATAATCTGCGATTTTCCACTCCTAAGTTTTGGACAAAATGGAGGTCGGGAATCGGGATCTCCTTTCTGTTTGCTTGAATAAAAATATTTCAATGAAACATGCAAAAGTTTTCAAAGTTTTTTTTCCCTTTTGGCAATCGAGTAACTGCGAGTGAAGTGTCAAATTTTCACTATTTCGAAGATCTTTAAGCCAAAGGTTATTTCAACTCTAGTTGTGTTATAGCCCTATCCATGTTTATAAGCTGGGGATAATTTTAAGGGCCTATTATAATTTTTTACCTAAGTACATAAAAAAAGAAAACACAATTTTCAGAATATCAGTTTAATATTGCTCTGAAAAACGTTAATCCCATGGCAATTAAGTGTTCTTGTGTATCCTTTAATTGTCTCTCTCTTGTAAAGTAAATTTGACTTGGATAATTCATTCAGTTCTGAAATTCAAAATGGGTATAACAATGAGTTGATTCTTATGCCAATCTCAAGTGAACTTGCTGTGTAGGCCCCATGTATTGTATTTTTGTGCACTTTTGTTGGTAGGTACATTATTTTTGTTAATTTAACTCTGGGCTGTGTTGGCTCCATCTTCTTTTTCCTCTCGAGTACTCGAACACTTAATAGAACTTCCTGAAGTACTTACCTACCAACAAATGCAAAGTTTGTTAACATTGTGAATTCAATCAATATGTTGATAATGCTTACTTAATGAAGAAGACAAATCATGTACTTGAGTATTTTTCATCTCTAATTTTAAAACTGTGTCTCTGAGAGTGACCTTTAATCTCAAACCATGTAATTGCTCTCTTGATATAAATAGTAGTTGTAGATTAATCAATGTACATAGAAATAAAGAATCATCAACCCCACATCCAAAAAATAAAACTTACACTTTGCACAGTTTGAAGGCAATATTACGGTATGGAATAGAATATAGGTACCTGTTTGATACTGCCAGCGTAGGGCTGAAAAGTCCCTTTAAACTCCCAGTGTAAACAAGGTCTTATACTATCATCTTCCAAACTTCAGTGCCATGTAAATTGATTTTTAGCAAAATAGAGTTATTAGTATTTTTGGAATCCTTACCCTCTCCCCGTCATGATGGTGTACTAACATAGAGTGAACATAAAACAGAATGGTTAATGGATTTGCTTTTACAGAAAAATAAACTAATGATGCCCACTCTCTTGAAAAAAAAAAAAAAAAAAAAAAAAAATCTGGAAAATGGATTTGTTTTTACAGAAAAAAAAACTAATGATGCCCAAAAAAAAAAAAAAAAAAAAAAAAAAAAATCTGGTAAAAAAAAAAACAACTTTTCGCGAAATAAAATTTTCATTTTCTTGGATGACCCTTTTCTGCCTAATGCTGTGCAAATAAGTATGTGAAGTGACACAGCTGAAGATGTTGAAGCCAAAGATGTAGAATTTTCTCTTGTTGTACCAATAAAAAATATAGGGTGTAATCTTCTATTATAAAATGAAGATCCATTCACTCATTCACATTTCATATTCACACACTGATCGCTCTATCCTGAACCACAACACCTAGAAAGCTGAAATTTGGTAGGAATATTCCTTTTGTGGTCTAGGTGTTCACTAAGAAAGGATTTTGCGAAAATCTAAACCGATTGATATGATCAATTTTTGATTGCTAAAATCTCCATAAGAAATACACAGAGTGCAGAGAATGCGGGAGAGAAATGTTCTGCTCTCGACCAACATTTTGAGTTTCGTTTGTTTTTAGTTTGATAACTATGCAGCTAATAGGAGCATGCAGCACGACTGTATTTTTTATTATTTTCTACAAGTTTGGCCATGCCTTGGGATGAACTAACCGGATTCCGGAGCGAAGCAACGGAATCCAGCTAGTGTGTGAAATAAAAGCCTCCAAGCTCAGACATTCACATACTTGAAAAACCTTCTTGTAGGAAAATTTAATTTTCTTGTGAAGGTGCTGTAACAGAATTCACAATTAACATTGTAAAAACCTTCAAAGTTTGTAAAAACAAGAGTGGAATGCAAAACTTTTTTTTTTTTTTTTAAGTAGAATTTGACATACAAATTTTGCGAAGTTGCTTTCAGAAATTTAATTGGATATGATTGAGTTTTACAACTTGTGCTAAGAGTAAATTTTTCAAGTGCTGCTTGTTTCACCATTTGTCAATTTTGGGGTCTATTAAAGCTTCAATGTTCTAATGCAATGCCAATTTTTTTCTTTTCAGGAATATGGAATGCATTGATTAAGATTCAAGCAAATTATTAGGTACCTATTGAGACGTGATTTTCATCTGTAAATAAGAAGTCTGTACATAATTGTATAGTCAAAGGAACTATGAAGGTATGTTTTTTTTTTTAATTGGAATTACCAAAATTAGTATGTACAACTTAGCTAAAAAGAAAAAAAAATGGAATTATTTACTTAGTTCTCCTAAATTGAAGGAACTGCTCAAGTTACCAGCATTAATCTAGTATCTATGGTCTTTTTACTTTCTTTAGGCATAATATAATATTATGTAGTACCTATACAAAGTGTGCTTTAATCTAGGTAAGATTTTGGTCTGGCTGATTCTTCATGCTAGGTAGGTACCTACACATCTTGCACAGATATAATTTTGTTAACATTTTCTTTTTCTTGATTTCAGATATGATAATCTTACCAAGTGTAATCTTTTTGCATGACATGGGGACCATGTGAAATTCAACAGGTAAGGAAAATTCACAATAATCAGATATTTTGAAGTTGGCTCGATAAATTTTGCAGAGTAAGTTACCTATTTGTTAAATCTCTGCAATCTTAGATATATTGGTGATTATGAGCTGCATATAATTTGGGCTCTAAATTATTTGAAAGACAAGCACATAAGATCTTGAAAATTAAAACAGATGTATTTATATTGATTTTTCCCTTATTTACAGAAAGTAGTGAAGGATGGCTGCAGACAGTGATGGCTTGGTGGAGACAGTGCTTACATGTGAGGGTGATTTGAGTGACCCACACTTCCCTCTACAGTTCAAGAAGATCCTTGCAAATTTGAAGCAGTTGCTTTTCAAAGGTTGTTATTGGTTTTATTTTATTAATGAATTGCTAGAAGTTTTTTTTATTTATTATTATTATTATTTTTAAACTAGCTAAAGTTCTTGTGAGTCTATCAAAGAATCTTTTGGGCAAAATTTGAGTGACTACTGATGAGGCTATTTTTATGACATTAAAATCAGATAAGCCACTCTCCAAAAACTATATTTTACACCCCATTTAATGAACAAATATCATTGCTTTTATAGCATACTGAAACAAATTTTAGTCTATCAGATGTTTGAAATTGATTCTTCAGTGTAGCTTGTGAACCAGTTTTTTGTTCATAAATATAGGTGGCCATTAGAAGATAATAGACATCCACAAACACCCATAGGTACTGTAGTAAAAAAATTTACCTCTATTAACATCTTTCCTATAAAATTTCAGGGGGCACTGAAGGAATCAACCTGAGAAAAGTGGAGCCATGGAATTCGGTGCGAGTTACATTCACAATCCCCAAGGAAGCAGCTGTGAGATTGAGACAGCTAGCACAGCAGGGAAATGCAACCCTGCTGCAACTGGGGATATTGTCTGTGCAAGTAGAGGGAGATGAGGTAAGAATGGGCAGATTAACATATTATATTTATTATGCTACTCAGAAGAGCCTCAGGCTGGTAGTGGTATGTATTACCAAAAACTCTCAAGGGGTATCTTGACTGGCTCCTTGTGAATTTTAAAAGAAAAAGAAAGTAATGAAGAACCCAAATCTTTTCTGTCTAACATACCATTAACCTCTACCAAGGTTGAATGTACCCCAGTTTATCTTTACCTACCTCTATTTGACTTCCAAGTTATATTGAATTAACCCAAGTTATTTATCTTCCTGCAGGTAATATCCCTACGTATGGCGAACCGCTATGGAGGGGAAGCTCAGGAAATAGTAATGCATACATCTGGAGCCCCAGGCCCAAGCACATCAAGCTCTTTGTCCTCTTCTTCCACCTCTCTGTCTCTCTCAAGCCCTGAAACCACCAGCACTGAAGCAAGCAATGTCATTCGCTCCATAGCTCAGTCCTTGTCTCAGTTGCCTGGAACCTCAGGTTCAACTTCTGCATTCAAGAGTCCAAACGTCGTAGCTCCTTTGGTTAGTGACCCCATTCCTTTGCCTCCAACTCCTTCTCTACCTTCTTCTCCTGCTCACTACCATGGTCCTCCGTTTCCATTTGCCTCCATGACGCATGCAGCCCATGCAATTCATAATAGGGAGACACTCATCCCTCCCCCTCCCCCCTACCCAGGTCCCTCACGGTCTCTGGATCCCAAACCTCTACCCCACCCTCACAACCATCCTGCCAATGTGGCTCTGTCCTCTCCTCTCCTAGTTAACCTACTGCAGAATGATGGATTTGCTCCCGCCTCAGCCTCAGCAAGCACTGCTGGAAAATCTTCCACTCCTGTCAAGTCGAAACCTATCCCCATGGCTACTGTTTCCAAGTCAGACCATGTCCCCAACTCTGCATTTGTCAGCACGAAGCTACCTGAGCCTTCAGTCCATCTGCCTAATCCTAATTCCTCTCAAATTCACCCAGCTAATCCTAACTCTACACCAAGCCATCTAGTTAATCCTAATTCTAATCCAGCATCTCTTGCCCAACCCCCCAAATCCCAACAGTCATCTTTCATAACAAAACACTCGGTTGTAAATCAAGCTCTATATTCAAGGCAGATCCATCAATCTGTGTCCAGTCAAACCCCTATGATTCGAAGTCAACTCTCCTATATGCACTCTCAGACTCCTAACTCTCTAGCTAATTTGAATCCTCATCAACAACCCAATTCTACTCTTTCTCAACCAAAGCCTGCTGAACCCCAAGCCAGGTTTTCAACGCCCTCTCCCCTAATAGATCCCTCACCATCTTTGGCTAAGCTTCCTCCACCTACTCCTTCAGTTCTTCCTCCTCCCTCTCCTTCTCCTTCTCTACTCCCTCCTCCTTCTCCTCTCTTACCTCCCCCAAGCAATAATGTCAGCTCAGATCTTCAATCCTCACTAGAGCGTCCTCCTCAAAATCATCAACAAACCATGGTCGAAGCTAAAGACTTTCCTCCCCCTTCAAAGTTACCTTCTGAAATGACTACCCCCACCCCTCCTCTGTCTTCAGCCCCTCTCCCACCTCCTCCTTCAATGGTGAAAACTGAGGACAAAGCTATTGGAAGTGACCAAAATAAGACTGAGAATATAAAGTTTAGTGAAACTAGTCAACCATCCCACTTGAACAGCAAGAAGCAGCCGGTAATGCTGATAAATCCACTGACAGGGGATTTAGAACCAATTCCTAGCGATGTAGAATCTTCAGACACGGAAGTAGAACCAACACATCTCTCGCTAGTGAATAATTTGGATGATCCGTTCTTTAACTTTCCATCTCCATTCAATGAACGATCCAACTCTTTGTTTTCCGATGATGATGACGTCACATCCATTCTGAATAAGAAATCCGAGCTTATAGAAACATCTGAGCCTGAAAGCTTGAGGGGCATTAGTAATGAGCCTAAGAATACACAACTACAAGCAAATGAAAAAATCAAGTTGAGATTGAAGCTAGAGAAAAGTGAACCTGTGATGCCTGTCTACAAAGCAGATGTTTCTTATGTCAATGTTCAAGCAGCAAGGAAAGTACGAGCTTCTGGTTCTGCTGTAAATATCTCAGGCTCTTCATTATCATCCAACACAAGTTCAGTTGGTTCTATAACCACTGCTGTGCCACCCCCTCTGACTAGTAAAGTAGAAGTTGGGACTCCTTCATCAAGTGAGTCTGGGTCAGCCCTATCTACGAATCCAGAGGAGCCCAAAGTTCCTCCACTGCATATTTCCCTCAGAGGTCGAAACGCAGCAGTTGTTGTTAATTCTAAAGACGACAAAAAGTGGAAAGATGGATTTAAAGCAGCTGCTAGTGGTGTGAAGAAAGCCAACAAGGCAACAGTGGGAAGTGGTTTTAAAGAGAATGCAAATTTTCTGAAGAAGAATCTTGTTTTTACAATGCAACAATCTGTGGAAGAAAATGAAGAGGAAGAGGATGAGGAGAGTGAAGATGATGAAGAGGAAGATGATGAGGATGAAGAAGAAGATGAAGAGCAAGACGGAGAGGATACAGAGGAAGATGAAGATGACGAAGAAAATGATGAAGAAGATGAAGATAACAAGAGAGATGTTGAACAGAACTTAAAGAGTAGGCTAGAGCCAGGGGAGATTGTGTCTCCCTACAGTACACCGATTAGAACAGCTTACCCCACAGCAGAGGAAGTTACATCTATACTCCGCTCAATGCCCAGTGATACCCATCACAAGATGAGCCTGAGTTTTCCCAAGGAGGTGAAAAAGAAGGAATCCATTAAGAAACAACTGCATCAAAGGCTGGTTGAAGGTCCTCTGAGCCTGTTTCACAAGAACACGAAGAGCAAAGTAAAGAGTTCAAATTCTTTGCTGAAGAGTGTGGTGAAGCGAGCAAAGGAGGCAAGAATGTTATCAGCTGTGAGACACAATACAGACAAGCAGCGTGCAATAGGAAACGGTGTGCAGAGGAAATCTACTGGCGAGAAAGATACTACCCCTGCAGGTGAGAGTAATACTTATAATTATCCTTACGAGGTTTACTATTGATATGTTACTTTCTTTAAATTTTTACCAGTTTACATGAACAGGCAAAGAGAGGAATAATGTAAGTACCAACTCGGTCAGTGCAAGATCATTGTCCTTCTTCTTTTGTTAATGATATTTTTACTTGTTTGTTTTGCAGCACCACAAGGTTCTGGTGTCCCAAGTCCAGTAACAGGTATGGGAGGACCAGGAGCACCAATCAGAAAGTTCAAATCCAATAGACAAACCAATAGCGAATCCAGTAAAACAAATGTGCCATTGAATCATAATGCAACAGATCTAGTAAAGAAAATTGTAAATAATAATGTGAATAAACTCAACTGTAATATGAAAAACAAAGACAATAGCGTGCGAAATAAAGATAATCTTATAAATAATCTGGCAAGTTATAGTACTGTACATTCGACAATAGTCAACACTGTAACAAATGCCAGCACAAGTAACACGAGTAGCTTTAATAAAAACTTAACCACAAATATTAGTCAAAACAAGAAAATGAAAGATTTCCATCTGCTGAATGACAAAGATCTTGTTGGTTTTAACAAAGCGGGACTGAAAAGCATATCGAGTCTATTGAATAATACAATGGAACCTTTCACCAAGTTGGAAAACAGTTCTGTTTTGTTGCCTATTATACATGATATTGAATTGACTGAAAGGAAAATCAAGCTACAACAAATGCAACAAGAACTGCAGATGATGGCAGCATTCTCTGAAGGAGATATGAAGAATATGGCAACCAGCACGACACTGGATAACAAACTAGAAAATACAAGAAACTCAACCGAATCCATACGACAAGAAAATGTGAGGAAATCTACAGAAAATAATGTTAACCAATCAGAACCCGGTAATTCACAAGGAGAAGACTCGGGTATCGAATCAATGGATGCCTTGTCAGAGAAATCCCCCAATCAGAGTAGTGAAAGTCCCTTGTATAAAAACAACGAGAAAGATGAGAAACCCCTAACACAGACAATAAACTCTTCACATGGGGTTAAACCAGAGAAAATCGGACGAGCAAGCTCCATTGAAACTCAAACCTTGCCTGCACAGAGTGGGAAACGAGAGAGTGTTGTTAAGATGGAGAACAAACCAGACGTGACAACCCCTGTGAAGAAGGAACCTAAAGAATCTAATATTGTGAAAGTAGAGGATAAGAAATGTGATGAGAACAGTCAGTCTGAGAAACTATCCAGTCGAGATGTGGATAAACTAGACAAAGACAAACTTGGCCCTGACATGAAAGATCTGAAGACAGAAAATGTAAATTCTCCCACCCTGGAAGATCCCCAGCCCATCAGAATAACACCTGCTCTCTATACATACTCTAACTCGGAGAAGGTGAGAGAAGATACCCCCTCTCCTAATCCTATGGAGGAGGAGGACGAAGAGCAAACTGGAAGTTCAACATTGACCACGAGGGCAAAACGCAAGAGGAAACTAGATGGTTCTGTGACAACGCCATCAGATCGACCTCAACATGAAAATCAGAAGTCTGATCTAACGGGTAAGTTATTTATCATAGAATGTTCCTCCATTTGCTAATGGGTTTTATATCTTTCTCGATCCGAATCGGCTCAGCTTGCAAGGTTAGGCATCACAGATAATTTTACATAAAGTTTTTGGACTGGCATGGCCCATTCCTTTTATACTTCTCGGTTTCGACCCCGTAAATGCCAGGCTGTTATTACATTGTTCTTGATCCGTTTTCGAATAGTCAGTATCATTTGGTCCCCATTTCTTTTTTGTATGTCTCTGTACATATGTACCAATTAATTATCCTTAATCCACTTCGCAGATGAGCACGTGAAGTTGAGATCGCCAATGGGCTCGAAATCCCTACTGGAACAGTTACTCATTGAAATTCCGACCGAGACCAGAGTAGAGCCCAGACGGAGTATGACCACACGAAACACACGCTCTCAGAATAAGTAAGTCCAATTGTTTAAGTACCAATATCAATATGGCCAAAATTATTTCATCTTCAACACCCTGGCTGCCAAGCTTGATCATGTTTACCCACAGTGTTTCCACTCACTTAAAATCCCTCATCTAGTTGTAAATATCTCAATATCCTCCCTTAATTCCTGTTGTATCCCTCACACAACTCAATAAAAATCCCCGGAGAAAGGACAAAATCCCGGAAAGTGGAAACAGTACGTAAGTGCTCGTGGCAGCAAGTGTGGTGGCGCCATTACGTCTTAATTAGTTTCTCTTTGGATTCCATAGAGAATTCGTCTCATGACTTTTATTTCAGATAATCAAATACTGCTGTTTCCATGTGCTAAGTTTGTTTTTCTTTCTCCTTCGTTGCCAGGTTCTGTGATATGTCTCCGGACGTGGCCACGTCCGCCTCTTCCACCTCCTCCGCTTCGTCCCGCACCCCCCACTCCTCCCCCTCTCTCCCCCTCCAGGATCCTGCCAAGGATCCGCCCCCCAGCAAACCTAGTCCGAATAATTCCAAGCCGAGAGCGGAGCGAGCGAAGAGCAAGCGAAACAATGCTGCCAGTACGTCGAGTAGTGGGGGAAGCAACGTACCTGGGTCTGCCGTCGAGACTAATTCCTCGGATGAAAGCAACACTGCTAGGTAAATAGTAATAGCCTTTATTTGTACATTAAAACAAAAAATCTAAATCATGATCTATTTGTGGCGAAGCTGAGAGCTTCTTCACATTTTTTGTGGATATCACAGCATTACTAAGAGCCTCCTTTTCTATTTCTGACATATCTGTAATTTTAGTGTGATACCCACTCGGCCACGGAGGTTGCTCATTAAATAAAAATAATACATGCCATTAGATTTGTAAATAATAAATGAGAACAAAATCAGAAAAAAATCGAAGGAATGCAATGCAGTACCGAGACGGTATTTTCATAGGTATCTTCCTTTGAAAAAAAGTACATGTTTCGTGTGTTTAATGGTTCCCTTATGTTCCTCCTCACAGACCCAACAAGAGGAAATGTTCCGAAAACGCGGCCGAGTTAATCAAGGCGTGCATGGGGGTGGAAGACCATTTTCATTCCACGGGCAAGAAGCAGCACCTGGATCCAGGGGCCAATGGGACGCCTACTCCTGTTTCCACGTCACCGCCTGCCAAAACGCCCCGGAAAAAAGGTGAGACTGAAAATTGTAGAATAGAATATTATGGTGATTTCACCAATGACTTAATAAGAGATTTCACTAGTGGGAGAATTTTCAATCATCCCAAAAAAGAGTTTTTCATGATCCGAACATGAGTTTTTAAACATTCCTCCTTTTTGGATCACTAAACTCCTCTTTTGATTATTGAAAATTCTCCCATTAGTGAAATCTCAAAGTCATTGGTGAAATCCGTCATTAACCTTATGTCTGGCTGATGGACGGTAAACAGGGAGTAGACCAGCCTAGTCTGGCTTGGGGACTTCAGGGAGTAGACCAGCCTGAATTCCCCTTGCTAAAGAAATAGCAAAGGTTGCGTACGAAGGGCATCCACTCGTAAAATTTGTAGCCAAAACCAAATGTCAGCCCAAAGCAATCACCCTAGTTAGGGTTTTGTCAGCCTCTCGATTGAGAGGTCGACGCAATCTGAAAATAGTCTGGTGAAAAAAAAAAATGCTTGAGCATGAAAGGGTTTGTGGAGATACTACCCTACGCCACTACTCATACCGGTATCAGCTGATTCTCATGAAGCTGCCTTCTGTTTTGTTTTGCTCCATCAGCTGATATAAAGTAGAGTCACATAGAGCTCCGTTCACAATAACGAGGAAGCGCGAACGAACTACGTTGTGTGAAAATTATTTCTGGTTGGTGATGCGAAAACGTTTTATTTTATTTTAATTTATTTTGTATATAACTAAATCCCCTTTCAGGGTGGGCTATTTTTAGTCCGTCCTTCCTTTATTATTATTTTATCATTGTTAGTTAGATTGTTATAAGTACTTAGCCAACTAACTTTTTTCTTATTTAAGTACTTCGTCAATATTTTTTCCCCCATGGTAACTAATGTGCTTGTGAATATTTATTATTATTATTTTCAGGAACGGATGCTGGGTCAGATGATGAACACCCCCTTAGTGATATTTTAGTAAAACATAAATCTTGTGATACCACTGTAAAGTAAGTACCTACCCTGTATAGAAATAGATAGCTTGTTCAATAGAAATAGATTTGTTGTTTATCCTGCTCAAATGAGACTAATAATCAAGACCTTCCTGGTAAAATATCTCAAAGACTTCATAAGAACCCTGCCACTTAAAGAAAACACAATAACAATAATAGTTTATTCCAAGATTTCCAAGTCACAAAAGATCTAACCAGGTAGCAATGACGGCGCGTTTATTATAGCCGAAGGCCTTACTTATACCGATTCCAAGTTCAAATAAAGTTATACTAAGTGATAAACAATGTTTAATTTGTTTTCGTTTCAGAACCCCTAGTTCTAATACCAATAATAGTCAAACGGCCGAGAAACAGCCTTCAGTATCTTCTTCTCCCCCTCTCTCATCAAGTTCAAGTCTCCCCCCTTCCTCTTCCTCTGCATCTGTAACACCCAGTGGCCTGGTTCCTACCCCAGTCACTACTACCGTGCTGTCAACAAACACAACCAATTCAACCCCATCGCCCCTTATTCGAACCAGTTCGCGCATTAACGATAGCAAAACCGGCACCAATCGACGCTCGAACCGGCAAAACAAAGCGTCTAATGACAATTCGTCAAAAAAACAGTCCGGCAGTGCGACCGCCAATAACAACAACAAATCCGGCTCGTGTGGTCTGATGAAGAATAATAATTGTATTACGCGGGGAGCGTCCAAAGCGACAAGTGCAACCAGTGAGGAGACGCTCGCCTCTGTGAGAAGAAAAACGAGAAGTGCAAATGTACATGGTAAGTTTCATTTTTCCTAACATTGTATAATGTAATTTCTACTCCCCTTATCTTAGGAGTATACAAAGTATAATAATAATAATAATCTCTTGAGTGGAAGGTAACCACTAGGCGAGGTTAACGCCGGAGGCGTTCTCTACCACCTAACCCTTAGAGCTCCATTATTATGTGATCACATTCTCAAATAAATGAGGATAAAATTCCATGCCTGGCCTGGGATAGAACCCACACCCTCCTGTTTACCAGGCGAGTGTCTTGACCACTACGCCACAGAGGTAGGTTATATTTCGAAAATAATAATTGTATAATAAATAATAATGAAAAAATACGAAATATAGTAAGTATACTATATTTCGAGTATACAAAGTATACTTTATTTCCTTTAATATTGTTTTGGCTCAATATACCTATTCCATGCCGAGTTCTTAGTGTGATACCCACTCTGGCACAGGGTTTGCAATTTGTATCAAGTATTAAAGAGCTCGTTGTGTTTTGTTTGTTGCAGACTCAGAGCTAGGCCCAGGTAAGCGAAGGCGTAGTTCCAAGGACTCGAAATGACCTGAAAGGGTGGTGTCTACCCCGTCCGTAGCATCACCTCAATCTTTGTTGTTGTTATCCTCGTGGTAAACTGTTGTTGATTTTGTAAATTATTATCAAGAAAAAATAACGTTTTATTTACAACCAGTTTGGCCAGAAAAGCAAAGGGATCTGAACATCCGCGAATTATAATGGTTATATGACTTGCCTACGAAGTATGCAGTGTCCATTAAACACATCTTTTGGTCAGGTGGACTTTGGTTTTCTTCTACTTCTCATGTGAACTTGAAAAAAAAAAGGTTGTAACTAGAATTTTATGTTTGAATGATAAAAATCAATAATAATAATTAAAAAAAAAGAAAAAAAAATACTTTGTTTCATATTGTAAATACTATTGCGTTCAGGAAGTTTGTCCCTCCACCTGTTTTATTTGTGCTTTGATTTTACCTTTTCCTCTCATTTTCCTTCTTTCTTTTCCCTCCCCCTTCCTTTTAGATTACATAAAATTGGGTCTATTTTTCTGTGCGGAT
Organism: Diaphorina citri; assembly: GCF_000475195.1. Lineage (NCBI taxonomy): Eukaryota > Metazoa > Arthropoda > Insecta > Hemiptera > Psyllidae > Diaphorina > Diaphorina citri. The sequence continues at coordinate 358,442 of NW_007377449.1, read as the reverse complement.
ATTTTGTACCTGGGCATTTGGTAGACATTTATTGTAGCTCTTTAGCCCAAAAACAGTGTGAGGAAAAACTTGGAAAATTGTCTGTAAATAGTTTTGTTTGTTCGAATTCAAAACTTTGTGTTGCCTGTACTTACTGGGCTGATTTGACAATTTCAGTTTTGACGTTTCTCATAGTGAAGCCTATGAATGAACTTGAGAAAATATTCTTTTACAGAGAACTATTTCCAATTCTATTTGGCTTATTGAATTTACTGTACATAAAGTTATTTATTTCATTGTTTGGTCAGTTTTGAATTTTTACTGTTTCTTCTGACCAACATATTTACCTACATATGTTAGATCCCTGTTTGAAAGGAAAAAAAGTCAACAGATTTCTGTCACCCAATTTCTTTCAACATGCAAATTTGTTTATAATACTACTGTGATAGTTGAATATTTAAAAATATTTTTTGTGGTATAAAAAATTCCCACCAATTTTTTTTTTTTTTTTTTTTTTTTTTGTGTAATTTTAATTTTTAAAAAATTTTTTTGTGGTTAAAAATTTCCCCACATTTTTTTTTTTTTTTTTTTTTTTTTTTCTGATATAATGTATATTTCAAGCATTTTTTCAAGATGATCTTGAAACCATCTCAGATCAGCATAATATTTATATTTATTTATTGAAACTGAAGCCTCAAAACACTTACCCTACAAGAAATAAACCAGTTAGGTTCCTGATAGCTTTTCACATATGATATTTTCTGGTCTCTCTTTCCCTCTTAAGTGTTTCTGTAATTATAACATAGGTAACTATGTTGTCCTCCTTGTGAAATTTGTATGTAAGAGTCCTACAATCACACTTAGGTAATATCTGCTTTTTTACTTCCTAAACGTAATGTATTTGTATCAATGTTTATCATAATGTATGTTAACAAAAAGTAGATGTGTCTTGAGAAGGATCAGAATTTTAAAACGTAGAGTCCAATTTGTAGTGTAATCTTGGAAGAAATAAAGTGTTAAGTAATGACACTGCTGATAATTATGTAGGAAATATATTGCTTTTCCAAATGACTTCTAAGTAGGTTTATATTTTTTAAATACTCACCTTCTGAAGACATAATATTTTTTATAAAAAATATTTATGTGCTTATGTAAATTCAAGCTTGGTTGTACATCTTGACATTTGAACCATTAGAATTTACTTTAGAATGGGAGAAATATTGTTAATGTATCCAAAACCTGACGTTTCCTATGTTCTATGGTCACAGTTTGAAGATGTGCAGCCTGGTCAAAAGTTGTTATCTAGTTTTAATTTGTAAATATATTTGTATTTTAAGAAAATATCCGTGTATTTATGTATCTAATATTTTATGTACTATTTATATATTTTTTTATTATTTATGATTGTTTGCATAATTTGTATCTGGTTTGAAATTACTAAAAACTTACAAAACTTTGAACTTCTATAAACTAAAATTAATTAATGTAAAGTTATTTCATTTTCAGATAGTGTCCTAGATCGTCACAATAGCAAAAGTAACATATAAAGTTGAATGAGTACTGTAATTTGATGAAGGCTTGTTTCCTCTGTTTTTCAGACAACAGATTTAATTCTAATCCAGCAACCATGATCTCAATTCTAAATGCTGCGTTTTAGAGTTGGTCAACTAAAAGCCTTTCGCACGCCACATGAAATATTCTCAAGTGTTATTCAATTCTCAGGCTCAAAGACCACCATGTTTTGTAGTCCCATTTTACTTTCATACAAAGCTTCTTAGTGCATATTATGTTGAGCTTTGTGCGTTAGAGGATTTATATAGAAATCATCAATGAGCCCGCCTTCATTCATAGCCTTTCTGAAACTGCTAAACGGTGGCAATATATTATCCTTTATAAAGAAATTGAAAGACTTTTTTTTTGCGTGTCCCTTTTTCTTTCTTAGCTATTTGCTCTTAGCTACAAATCACATAACCGGTATTGCTCTTTACAGTATAAGGTTGAAAGAAAATGTTGAAAACTTGACACAGACCTATACTAGATGTATTCTTATTTATTTTTTAAACCAATGTTTGTAGAAATTAAACTAATTTAAATTGTTAATATTTTTGATTAAATAAAATTGCTGTATATAATACTCTTCTCTCCCTCTCTATCTCGCGGTATGTTGTAAAGTATTTTTTTAAATCATGTAAATCTTCTTTTGTACATAATTCTTAGAAAATGGTCTTTTATTTTTTCACTGTATTTAAATTAAATTATTGTAAAAATGTATGTCGAAAAAAAGAATTAGATTTTAGTTTTTATGTGGAAAAAATGGAAATGAAATTTACGGTTTAAAAATATTAAAGAAGAAAATTATTTCTACTCAGATTTTCCCCATTTTTGTTTATAATCTTTTTAGTTACATTGTTTATATATAAAAAATAAATAAAAAAGAATTAAAAATACTGGAAAGATTTTTAAAATATAATGCAAATATCTCTGTATTTCAACACTTGATGTTTGTTTTAATAAAAAATGAAATAAATAATATTTGAACCTCTGTTTTCTTATTTTTGTGGTTTTTACAACCGTAATATAGATAAATGTTAGGTAATTTTAACAAGAACTTTAGAAAGTTTCCTCCCACTTTCTCTTTTACCTGGTGTCTGCCATCATGATTAATAATATTTACCAATACAGAGTGTTCACAAAGAGCACCCCTTCCCCCCCCCCCCCCTCCCCCCCCCCCCTGAATGTCTCACACAAAGTAATGCCACACCAAAATCGACCCAAGAGCAATTTCTTTATTATCTACAGCTGTACAATGCATAACAGAATTGATAGTTAGGTATGTACTTAATAATATTTCTAACTGGAGTGATAAATTAAGAGAAAACTACTTCTTTTACAGTGAGAACAAGTAATTTGTTATGTTTAGATTTTAATGTCTACATGGTTTTTAAAGTATGTATAGATACAGATAATGAAATTATAATATTAATAGCACCTGGACTTCAAACATGAAAATTATAATATGAAATAAATAAATGAGAAATAATTAAGAATAAATAAAGATACCTCTAATTGTATCTAGTACCTATTCTAAAAGGATGTGAAATGTATCACAGAGATTGCTATTCTTTTCCTTGTTTAATTGAAAAGTTTTACACTCTAACCCTACCCTTATCTGAATATTAATCTTTTTGGAAAAAAAAAAACCGCGGATCGTGTTAAAATCAAACACACAAGAGCGGCTGATTACGCGGCTTTTGGAATTCACAACAAATCTAGCCAATCTGACATCTAACTTTTTCAGTTTACATCTTCTGTACCTACCCAATAGCATGATTTTGTCTCCCCCGTCATCTGATTATTATTTTTAAATCAGCATAATACCTGGATCTTCTTTTGTATAGGCATGTAAGTAGGTCTATCTTAATACATAGGTAGGTATTCAATAGTTGAAAGATAATGCATAATATATTTTACACTGTACAAAGATATAGCTAAAACTAAAACACTCGTAAAACAAAAAGAAATAATACTAAAAACTACGAAACGACAATTTTTAATTGATAGATAATTAGTACGACAGGACATCAATTTGGTTAAATAAATAGGTAACATTATTTATACTGCTCGAATAGGACTAAAGAGTCCCTTTACCCAAGTAGTAGGCTTGTAGATTTAATTAAACAATACATTTAGAGAATTTAAACAGATATCTGTATAATATTATAGCTCTAAAATTAAATCCCACTCAGGTATGTGCCAAAACTCATAAAATTGCACAATTATAACTACCTAAATCAAGCAATGTATGTTACTCGTAAATAACTGAGGTATCTATTAAACTCGGACCTTTGTGCTCTCTGGTCAATGCACATACCTGCCACGTATACAAGTATAGCTGCTTTTTTAATCTAATAATAATAAACATAAAATATTTCAGATTATAAAGAGTTCAGGACGTATAAGTACTCGGAGTTTGATTTCTAGGCGAATAATATGTTGGTCTCTTGGTTCGGGTTCATTTCCACTTCTATCTGGACGTTGAGGAGGACCGGGAGAATCGTTTTGATAGTGGTAAATAAATCCACACAGCCGCTCCTCCAATGAGAAACAAACCCAAGCACGTGAATATAGGCTTGTACGTGTGTAGATGTTCAAATGTAACTCCGCAGATAGGAGGCCCTATCAATTGGAGCAAGCCGTTCACAAACAGGGATATCCCGTATGAAGCGGTCAGCTTATCTTCTCCCAGGAGATCTACCATGGTGACTGCTGTTATCCCAATGAAGATCCCTGAGGACAAGCCAAATATGGCGCAATGTATGGCGAGAGAAGTGTAGGTTGAAGCAAAAGGGAGAATAGACAGGATGATCCCTGATACAAGAAGACCCCCGATGTAGTAATATTTCTTATCCAGTGTTAACCAATCAGACAGTGATGAGCCTCCTACCCGACCGATAAGATCAAATGCTGCTACGATTGATAACAAGTACGAGGAAATAGACTTGTCATAGCCTAGCGTGATAGCATAGGCAGGCAACAAGATAGTAAAGTTGGTATAACCAATGGCTGTTGTGCCATTTGATATGAGTAAAATAATAAACACGGGATCTTGGATGAGTTGTTTGAAGAGAGTTTCAGGCTCATGGCGACGATTCTTGTTGTTTGCCTCCAAATATTTCTGCTCCATCTCATGCTGCTTTTTACTTTTGGTCCGCTTTTTAGTTTCTTCTATGTTGAGTCCAACCAAGGTACTTCCATGGAATGCAGTGCTCACATATCGTAGTGAGGAGGTAGATACAAAGCTGATCTTCCTCTCATTTGGTTCATTGGGGCTCAAGGTTTTGTGAGAATTCAAATGTCCTGTGCTACCCACAGGGAACACTGGCTTGTTCAAGTTACTTAGTTTCCTGTAGGGTGTCAGGTGGGCTGAACTTCCCAGTTGAGGTAGAGTAGAGTTGGAGTTGTGATGGTTTGAATTAGCATACTTCTCTGCTGAAGTGAATGTCATCATTTCTTCGGGTAAATCTTTTGCTTCCTCCAAGTCTTCCAGTGAACTAGAAGTGTTGTATACGACTACTTTCTTCATATGCCAGGATACAGGTTGATAGAGCATAGCACCTACCCACACGTTCAGTGTAATGCCCCCCATGATTAGAACTGCACCCCTGCAACAACGGAAGTAAAATCATTATTATTATTATTATCTTTCCAAAGAAATTGGAAACTCGTCCAAAATATTTCGGACGAAAATTGAAAATAAATCTCAATTTCACACTTGAAATATTTAACGCTGTCAGCAAAAAGTGTCTAAAATAGGTACCTACTATAATAATAAATTTGGTGACTATACGTATATGTCTGTGTTATGATAATGAAGGGGAGGAGGGGTGAAAATATTGGGAAGAAAATTTTCAATTACAATTGAACGCCCTCTAGGTGACCTTGGCGTGGTTCACATGAATGTCAATGTCGAACTGGGAACTTGATGTCTGATGAGTAACTATACAGGGTGTCCAGATAAAACCATATCACCCTAGGGCCTTCACCCAAAAGTTTTGTCAAGCGCAAGCTTTTAATAACCGTGTTTCCCCATAGGTCTTTGTGTATCGATTTTTTTTTTTTTTTCTTTTAATAAATTTCTATGCAGGTAATACTTTTTAATTAATATCTATGCACTTATTCTTAGGTAAGTTGTGAGTCTTTGTCAGTACAACCCAGAGATGAATAGGTATGCCCTACAACCTACATGTCGTATTTTCCGTTCACCCTATAGTTATGATAACTAGCGTGACGTTCATATTATGTAACATGAAGCATCATCGCGAAGTTTTCACGTTTAATTACTCACACCTTGGCAAGTGTACTATTCGTTTCCGATAAATTTCATAATCATAACAATGCTGAAAGTAACACGCGGTAGGAATACTTATAACTTATAATATAAGTATTTTGAATGAAAAATTGCATGGGCCAAGTTGGGGCAATTTTAAAGTTATACATGGCCTATTAAAGAATCCAATGTTTCATAAAACCCCCCATCCTGCAGATCTAAGGACTTCACTATTGGTACCTATTTATTTTGCCTGACTCCTGCCTAAAAGTGGTAAGTTGTGTCCACAGTCCACACACAGTCGATCGATGTCGACTGAACCGTCCACACTGCCTCGATAACATAGATTCACCTCGTCGAACGACGGCTGGTCGACTATGTTTGGGCATACCTTTAGAATTTTCTCTAAACGTCAGTTTTATGCTATTATACGGGTAGCTGGGTATCTATCTTTTTTGCTAATACCTATTTATTAATAATGTTACAGTTGTTACATAATATACCTACTTATAAGGGCATTATTCGTAAGAAGTACATTATTATCTAGTTATAGCAATATTGTTGATGTAAACAAGACTTGTTGACGACACATCTGGGAATGACGTAAAAAAATTCAAGTGAAAACGATAAGTAGGTATCCATTTACACGAGACTTCCATGTACCCTCTAAACAAAATACCTGTATATTAGATTACAATAATCACATTTTGTGACGTAGGTAAGTCGGTAGGTATCACCAATGTATGAAAGTAGATATATAATTACCTGATTTTTTTTTTTGTTTGGCATTAAGTAGGTAGGTACTTTGGAACAATATTTTCAATTACGTATAAGTAGGTATGAAGACAAACATGTTTTGCTGAATACTACATAAACGCCCTAACAAGTACGTAAACATTTTACACAGAAAGAAAGATGGGATAGTAAATTTGTTTTTCCAGAAATGACAGGATTGTTATCATTCCTCGGAAGTCTTTAGAATAGATAACAATAGTTACAGATTGACCGATTTTTATGTGGATGATGGTCAGATTTACATTCACAGCACCACTAGACAAACTTTTTGAGCCCTTAAGGAATGCTACTGTATACTTAAAGACACCTTTGAAAGTGAAATTGCTGAGTAAAGCATTTTTCTTGTTTTGAAGTTGGTAAAATGGATTCGACTTATCGACCGATTGCATCGAATGTTCGCCGAAAATGTTGACAAAGAAGATCAAGGTTAAATGGTGAGTCATTTGTCATTTACCATGTGGACCTGTTGTTGTGTCGTCAGTCTGCCATGTGGAGATTACCATTCCTAAGTATTGTTATAGCAATAAGTACTGTCAATATTGTTAAAGATAAATATTGTTAATATGTTATTGTTGTAGCGGTGTGGCTTTATGGAGGAACGAGATTTTGGCGTCTCCACTTTTCTCTTTAAGCTTGGTACATATGTTCGATAAATTTGTCTGCAAGAATTTTAAAGTTTCTCTTCTGCACAAGTGATTTATCATTAATGGTACCATAAAAAGAATAATAGCGTGTGTTCTCTTTGCTAGGCTTTTAATTGGTAGGTTCTCTAATAAATCCTGAAGTTCTTTAATTTAACCAGACTACCGCAGCCTTGATTAACTAGTCAACAATTCCACGGTCAAAACCATTAGAAAACTATTCAGATAAAACTAGTTAGATAATACATTTATTAGTATTGATATTGTATGTATCAAATAAAATTCAATTGGTATTACCACAAGTATCTATACCAATTAGTTCAGTATGAAATGCCTCACCAGTCAGGGCAGTTCATTAAAATACCCTGACTGTTGAGGGCATTTTATAGTGTAGTTCAATATAAAATGCCTCAATATTCAGCAGGGCAATTCATAGCCTAACGGGGCGGGGCCTCCGGGGCTGAGTCCTTTTGGGGGTGGGGGAAGAGAGAACTGTTGGTTCCCGGCCCCTTGAGGAGCTCGTGGGGGCGACCGCATGAACCCCCCTTGTGATCGTCCCTATCAGCAATAAAGTCAGCCTCGTCCACGCAATTCATGTGTGATAGAGGAGGGGGGGGGGGGAATTAATGGAAGTCAATTATTTATAATTGCTAGAGCATACTCTGCTAAATTCTTCCAATCAACTTGAACCTCATTAATATCCGCAATGCGATGAGTGAATTACGTTAGGGCAAAATAACAAAAACAAAAGTTTCGAGTGTACGTACTATTAGCTAATTTATGTTTCAAATTTACAATGCTGACAATTTTCCTGCTAATATTTTCGATGATGTGGCAAAGTGGTCTCTTTGTTAATAGATAATGTTTATTTCCATTTCAGCTCCTTTTTAAAGGTGTGTCCAAACATCGTCGACGCGTCGATCGATGTCGACTGAAACCATACACTGCCTCGACAACATAGATTCACCTCTTCACCTCGTCGATCGACGTGGTCAACTATGTGTGGACACAGCTTAAAAATCCAAAGGTTTCTACCGGGATAATCGGGATTATCTTGCCCTGAATTTCCTACTGCGTCGGTCCCATAATGAGGAAACTTTAACGAGAAATATGTCTAAAAATAGGAGGGACAAGAAGAGGAACAAAGGTCGACAGACAAATGGAGCGAAAGAGCGCGGGCGGGTGGAAAAGTTTGATAAAAAGTTTCAAGGGAATTTAATGAACTGAGTAAAAGTCAATGAATAGGTAGGTACCAAATTGAAATATCAATGTCAAAACGAGACCATTTGAATAATTAATTAATTTTCAAGTAGGTAGGTACCTGAATGGGTAAGTATTTTGGTATTATTGATGGGTTTCGAATGACGTTTCAGGAATTACGTGGGTTAGAAATTATAGTAGATATTTCTAATGGGATAGTTCTGTTTGAGTTGGGATTTGTGGATTTTTTTTCCAACAAGAAAGATGAGCAACGACAAGCTTATTGAAAATCTAGTCAGATATTGGTCATGTACTAGATTGCTAGAGTCTAAATCGAAGTTTAGACAGTCCCTAACAACAAGGCGTTCATTAAAATCTCTGCTATCTAGATATCAACTCACTCAGCGTCGAAAAAATAGTGGATGCTACAAAACTACAATGCTCGCAGCAGAAAACTTGACATTATTTCTTTCTACTTTTTTTCACCGTAGGTCACATTGACGCTACCCTTTAACTTTTTTCTTTTTCTTCTTCTTTCTTTCTTTATTCTTCTTTTTCTTTTTAATGATAACATGCCATGAACATGACTCCGTTTTTTTTTGCAAGCAAAATTTGCAACGCGTGAGATTTTTGTGCAAGATTATTCACGATTCCTATGTTTATCCCTGATACAAACGAGTGCATTCCTACACTTCATTTTATGCCATTAACATAGTACAATAAAAAAATTGTTTCCACACTCTTGTAGTCGGAGCAGAAAAGAACATTGTCAATAAGGTCATGTATAAAGTATTTTCATTTTGTAACTACTTCATGTATAAAGTAGTTACAAAATGTAGCTCAAGAGACCAAAAAAGGTCGCCAGTTTAATAAATTAGCAATCGAATAATAACTTTTAGTTCAGTACTGAAAAATCTCTTTCCCATAGTGGCCCTAGCAGTGTTTCGTGTTTACGTACTCCCTAGAGATGACAAAGTCAGAACTTTTATATTCATACACATGTCATTCCTAGATACCTACTGCTACATCAGAATTTTCAAGTATATTTCCCGCTATGAAGTTATGTATAACAAGGAGAAAATTGTGAGAGGATCGGGAACCAGTAGGTATTTTATAAACTTCACAGGAATACGGAGAAAAAGACGTTGTCTTTTACGTCAGTATTGGCAGGCTATAAGCTCCAATAATAAATGTCCCTCCAGGGAAATTTCAAAAGACCGAACTGATAAAATGACGTGACAATTTTATTTTTCCTCCTCCTCCTCCTTCTCCTCCTCCTCCTCCTCCTCCTCCTCCTCCCCTTTCTCCCTCACTTTCTCTGTGTCTCGTCTTTTTTATAAGCTTTAATGCTGGCAGGGATAACGATGTTCAGGGCTTTTCAAATTTTCGTCAATAAAATCTCTCTGAACTCTTTACTGAAGGTATCTTCGTAAGTATGTCCTGTATTTCGTATATGAGGAGTTCTTGAGAAGTTAGTCTAGGTATTAGTGGATGTGCCAAACTCACAACCAACAGTGTATGTAGGTTGTAGGCATGTGCCTATTAAACACGCAAATATTTGGCGTAATGTATGGAAGTAATATCCTGTTCCCTGAAGTAATGTCCAATACATCTGGTTCCAGGGCCCTAATGCGGAGAGGGAGAGGTTGGGTTTTAGTAGGTCTGGATGTCTTGGTATCCAGACACCAATCCCACACTCCCCATTGCTGCGGAAAACTAGAAACGGGTGCAAATGTTTCAGGCCGTTGTTTCCATTGAAAATACGCCATTAAATACCATTTATACTGGAAAAAAGAGAGATTTCCTATAGGAAATCACCTCCTAAATACACAAAAATAGATGCATATAAATATTTGGATCATAAACCCTGTAGTACAAATCATTTATAATTATTGGGATATCCAATTAAATAATTATTAATAATTGAATGAATTATCTCTAGGTTCCTAGTTCCTACTGACTTCTGTGCATAGTAATCCTAATTAGGTGCACCATATTATGTAGGTGTTGCAAAGGTTTTTTGCAATGGGGGTTTTTGGAAAATTATTTCCCCCCCCCCAAAAAAAAAAAAAAAAAAAAAAAAAAAAAAAATGGAAAAAACAACTCACCTATACCCGTACGACTCGAGAAGATACCGCAGAAATGGAGGCAGGAAGATCGATCCGAGAGCGCTCCCTGAAATAGCTATCCCGTTGGCCAGACCTCGATATTTGAGGAAGTAGGAGGTGACTATGAAAATCCCGGGTGGGAATGACAGCCCCGCTCCAATGCCCACGAAGACACCGTAACTGAAAGCAAACTATAAAGGTCACATTTCGTATTTTACTTTGGTTAATCTTGATGGGAAAACAATTGGGGAGGGGAAGTTAATGTAAAGGTAGGAGAACGTAGATAATGTACATTAACATTTGAGAAAGAACAATTCGAATTAAGCTAATGTACATTAACATTACGAAAGGAAAATAGGCTATAAATATTTGCCTGATAATAAATACGTATAGATATTAGTTGAACTTTTAACAAAGGTATGTAGGTACTTGGCTTATAAAACTTTTAAAAGTTCCTGGATGGCTATAGCTTTTATTATAATACATGAGATGACATTTTAAAATAAATGAGTTTCAAAATAACATTTATTCCGTGTTTAAACTTTCAAATACGTGAGAGTAAAAAATTCCATATTTCGGCTCGAATTCTTGAAGTTAAATAGACACGAAACCCTTAAGCGGAATCCTGTTTGAGAAACGCTGCTAGACTTTAATTCCTTGCATAATCTTATTTGCAAGTATAAAACCCATAAAAAAGCGGAAAACATCAATATAGTTGAGTGACTCACGTCAAAACAATACATCATTAGTTTGTTGTTTACGTCTCAGTCTTTATCAGTAATACTAGCACACTCCCCCCTTGGAATACTGAACGGTATTTTGATGGATTCTATCTCTATGACCTCATAAGCGTGATATAAACAAAATGAACTCAGAAGACATAAACTAAATGAACTCGATAAAAAAGTTAACAGTTCTTCAATTCGTAAATAAGAGGGAGTTCTTAAAAAGTTAGTCTTGGTATTAGTCGATGTGTCAAACTGACAACCAACACTGTATGTATGTATGTGCCTAAGCACGCAAATATTTGCCACATCCACCAATAATTTTGTGTAAAACATGCAAATATTAGTGGATGTGCCAAATACACAACTAACACTGTATGTGCCAAATAGTCTAAACAAGGTATTGTTTTTAGGTATGGCATTACGTAATGGATAAACAAATCATACCCACTTTAAGAGATAATTATTGTTTTGGTTTCTTGATAATTGACCGCGAAAAGTACTAAAAGTAGGTGTAACCTAATAAACCTACTCAAGTAAATATTGACGCGTATGACATCACACTTGAGATAACGGAAGGATTGTAAACATCGCGAACTCTATTATCTATAGAATGAATGAGTGACGTAATATTTGAAAACATCAAGTTCTAGGCCTTGCTATTTTACACAGATATTGCTGATTGCTGTTCGCGTAAATAAGTTTGCATATAGGTAAGTAGGCAGGTTCTACTTTATATTATAGTTATAAGTAGATACGAGTATACTATCGTAATAATTAATGACATACGCACAGTAGTCAGACTAGGTACCTATAACGTTTACAATTTAATGATGTACCTAACTACCTAACTTGTTTACTTGTTACTGAAAATGTATATCGATGTACTCTTACATATTGTCAGCTTAACGAAGGGAATTATTTATTTCTTTTCGCGATGGTAGATATTTGTCTTGGGAATACCTTCGTCCAAATAGGAACAAGTAACATGGACACCATTATGTCTTGCAACCTACCAAGATTGTCATGGTACAAAGGACTGGTAAATATGTATTGAACAAAAAGGTTCTATCCATCTACTCTGGTGATATGCAAACTAATGATGAACATTTTCGAACCACAACAAAAAACTTAATGTCATGTTCCAAAAATTCTCCTGGGAGTTACGTGGTTGCCAACTTTAAGTCCCACGGGTATATTTCGCGTGTAAAAAGCGAGCGATATCAGTCAATATAATCATAGATTCATATAATATTATGTATATTCCCTAATGAGGTCATCCGTATCTACTTATATCAAATCCTTTTTCTACCTTCCCTTTTAATTTTATCCTTTTGCTTCAATATCTGGGATTTGGAAACGCAATAGCAGCTTAGGTCCGGAATAGTCCTAAGAAAAGAGAACTATTTTTAACCCAAAATAAGCCGAAGAGTACATTTCTCGAGGTCCGGCCCGTGGACACTTTTGATCGTCATAAACTATCGAAGCTCTCTGCAAAATTTGAGCGACCTGTGGCTAAAGGTAAAGTCCTGAGAACCGCTGATTCCTTTTGAGCTTTTTCCCTGTATAGCCGTAAATAGCAAAACTTTGGTCCGGAATAACAGCCGAACCGTACCTTCTGGAAACAGGACCCAAGGACAATATTGATCTACATAATTTATCCAATCTTTGTGTCAAGTTTGAGCTACTTTGGCCGAAATTTAAAGTTGGTAATTATTTCGATCGATAATCGGCACGGTACCTACATTATTGATACGTTCCCTTTCTTCCGTACAAAGGATTGGTAACCCGTTTTTGTGTTAATGAAAGGAAAGCATTAGACGTACGAAGTAAAACAAATTCCTGTTAACATTACCTAATGTACAGGAAAAATATGGAGTTGGCGAAGAAGCTAGCAATCATCCCGATCGAAGCGAAAGTTCCTCCAATCAGGGTGACAGTCCTGTAGGAATACTTGGCTGAGAGGTAACTGGCTAGAGGACCTGCCAACAAAATAGAAAAGAAATTTGAAATTAGCCCAAGTTTGGCACATATTAAGGCGTGTTCACACAAAGTCGACGTCCGTCCATAGATGTGAATAGATGTCGATGGACGGCCGTCGACCATGTATGGACACACCTTTACGTTGAAAATCTGCTGTGTACCTATATTATTGACCGATACATACAACTTACTTTAGAACTTTTCCTGGTATTTGAGGAAAGAACGTTGCTTGACTCGAATCATCAGAGATTTGATAGTATGTTTGTACAGGAATTGGTTCCAGGAAATAAGAAGAGTAAAGATTTGTACAAACATTCTTGGAAATACGTAGGTACAACTAAATAAAGTTCTTCCACCTATGAAGTTAGGAAATGAAATGGATGGAAAAAGAAACTTTCTCCTAACAAGGTAGGTAGGAAGGAGATGGTATTAAGGTATTATGGAACAAGTCAATATTGCACGCTCGATTAGTTTTCTATTAAAGTTGACGTTCATAGCAAAACATCATCATCTCTTGTTTATAGAAGGTTAAATAAAGATATATGAAAGCTGCTTGGAAAAGTCTTATTATACATATGAATTTTGCAATCCCTCTCCGATAGTGACGTATATATACTTGTAATGGGGGTCCTAAATGTTCCTTCGGGCCCCTTAAAATATCTGTGGATCCGCCGCTAGGGGGGGTGGGATATATGCCAGGTGAGCCAGGTCTCACCGAGAGTGTAAATAATGTATAAAATTTTGGCATCTAGGTATTTATACTAAATTTGTTAAAGTTTAATACCTACGTCCATTCTTGCTCATTAACAAAGTTGTCTCGGAACAAATACATTGCAAATGTACGTTTTTTATTGGTTCCTATAAATATAACAATGAATGATAGCCATTAGTACCCACATTAGTGAAAATCAACTTGAAAACAAGTTTGGCAATTGGCATTCAGAGAAAATTAAAAGTGCCGAAAACAACTTTGAACAAAAAAGAGCCCCCAGGTCCAAAGTTTCATGCTAACTCTATGTTATTCCATTTTTAGGGTTTCTTTTTTCCCATCTACCATTGTGTAGAAGCCCAAAGTGCTTTTCAAAATGAGACTGCGGAAAACTAGAAACGGGTGCAAATGTTTCAGGCCGTTGTTTCCATTGAAAATACGCCATTAAATACCATTTATACTGGAAAAAAGAGAGATTTCCTATAGGAAATCACCTCCTAAATACACAAAAATAGATGCATATAAATATTTGGATCATAAACCCTGTAGTACAAATCATTTATAATTATTGGGATATCCAATTAAATAATTATTAATAATTGAATGAATTATCTCTAGGTTCCTAGTTCCTACTGACTTCTGTGCATAGTAATCCTAATTAGGTGCACCATATTATGTAGGTGTATTACCTACCGATTTTATCGACGTAGGTAACAGACGCGTGAAAATAATTAAGTAGGTTTGATTATGAAGGTTGGTCCGATGGGGAATAAATCCTAAAAGTGAATTGGCTGTCAAAAAAGAAATAGACTTGTTGATACAAAGATTTCTCTGGGCAATAATCACGCCCTTCGGAAATTTTCCTCACACTATCAATGAAGTGTAGGTGTAGGTATATACAAGTAGGTATAAAATCAATTTTATTATTATATAAATGAACCATTTTTTGACATCTCGTTTGAAGTTTCAAAATCAAAGTTCAATCTACTAGCAAAAAAAGTATTTAATGCCAAAGAAAAATCGAGTTAAGTGATTGACCACAAAGAAACCAACACTTATTACCTACTTTTTTTTATACCAGAGGCTCCATACCTACGAGTTCTTAATTGGTTGCTCTTCCGCTGAAAAGTACTTCCATAAGGAACAAACCTATCTCTAGGTACCTACCTAATACTTGGCTACGTAGGTACCTATTACTGGGCCGAAAATTTTACTTCCTGAGTGGATAAGAGGGAAACTGGGAACATGATACATAATGTTTTACTAGGTACAATAATTATTGTACGATGTAAAACTGTACCTACAATACAAGGTACAATAAAATTGTAGGTACACATTAGAAATGGCCTTGACAAGAGATGTGTGGTAATGACATAAGTATGGGTGTCATTCTGTCAAGAAAAAAATACTTGAACTGTATTGACATTTTACATTCATGAAAAAATATAAATAAATAAAAGATTAAATAAAAATAATAGTAAAAAAGAACACTCGTTTCTACTTTCTGTCAAATTGCCAACATGTGAAAGAGAATAATGTTTTCATTGCCCTCTGTTTTTTTTATGAACAAATTTTCCATGTACCTATTTTTAATAAGTAGGTAACTTCCTACAACAATCCGACAAGAAAAATTAAATTTGCACTAATTTAAAAATGTTCAACTCTATACATTCAGTCAAACTATCTAATATGTATAACGGGAAATACAAATTGCATAGAAACAGAAAGGAAAAAGGAAAACTTTATCATTTAGGAACGACTGTGCATTCGGCCCTAAGAGTCGTTTAAGTAGGTACGAGGTTTGAAAGAATCAGTAATTTGCAAATAATCAACGAGCATATTAGGTTTCGAAGCTAGAATGCAAAACATTAATTTATCACCTTCAAATATGATTTATCATATTTGATTTAGTAGCATATGATTTATCACCTTCAAAGCCTAGGTATACTTAAGTACCTACCCATTTCATTATGTGTTTAAATGACCGATTTAATATCTTTCCGAGTGATTCATGGTTTTTATTGCAAAGTAGAGTAGGCAGTAATGTGATCGTTGGCACCTGGCACTTTTTTATTGCCTTACAGTTGGCCAATTGATATAATAATATAATATAACACCAGTTTCATTATATTATTCGCAATGACCGATTACCTATACCTAGATAGGTAGGTAATCTATACGAGAAAGTATTATAATCATAAGCCCAAGTCCAGATAACAATGTGAAACTTATTCTTTAGTTCATTTTTACCCTATATAAAAGTGTTCTCTAAAGATTCTAGTAAACTGATCTGAGTCCACGCTCTGCTACCAAAACTTGTGAAGTGATGAAGAACCCTGTAGATACCCCGCTCCGTTTAGAAATATACATACATAATCTCAAGTGGTCCGCGAGATTTTTGGTTTATCAATAGTGGTCCGCCAATTCTAAAAGGTTAAGAACCCCTGGTTTAGATAAACCGTTAGACCATCTGGTAATATTGAATTTCTTGACAGGGCAATGCTAAAAATGATAAAAGTATAAAATTGCTCAGCAAGACTGACTTTGCAAGATTGATTTTGATAAGATTTAAAAGCATCATGACAGTCAGTATTGATCCAAAATGTTACTATACCGAGAGGCAGAGAGAAATCTTTAGGTACCTGTCAAGCTTATCACATCAATCAGTAATCAGTGCTATTCTAAAACCGTTATTTATTTCTGATGCTAACATTGCATACTAACCTTGTCTTGTGAGGGTTTTGGGTACCAAGAATGAATATAAAATGCTGGTACCATAGAAATGGATATAAATTGTATAACTAACCTTATATTATGAGGGTTTTAGGTACCAAGAATTTAGCATGACTTCTATATGTACATAGAAATGGATATAAATGGTTGGATTCTTGCCCCCCCCCCCCCCCCCCTCAAAAAAGACTTCTATATGTAAATAGAAATGGATATAAATGGTTGGATTTTTGCCCCCCCCCCCCCTCCTTCGATAAAATCCTGGATACCTATGGGACTGAAACCCCAAGGATAAAAGAAATCTCACCCAGGGAACTGTAGAGGAAATAGCAGACCGCAGGAATCCAGGAAGCGGTTACTTGGGAGGCGTTGAACACTTCGATAAATTCGACAAATAAGACACCGAAGGATTTGATGGTTCCAGGCATGAGCAGATTCACTAGGAGACTCCCTAAGAGGACCAACCATCCCCAGCCTCCATCTGGGGGCACCAAGATGACTTCTTCCTTCTTCTGTGTATCTGAAAACAGGAGTGAAAAAAGTCATTTTTACTTTCTATTTTAAAAGAGGTTTGATATAGGGAACCGTGAGTCCCAAAAGCGAAGAGAGAAGGAAGACAGGATAAGAGAAAGCCAGCCGTTCCGAGAACGAACCTCATCCGTTTAGGATAAAATTCCCCCCCGGGCGAGAATCGAACCCGCGACCTAGCGCTCACAAGGAAGACTCCCTGCCTTCCAAGCTAACTATTCTGGCAGTCATTGTCTTTAGAATACGTTATATACCTAACTACAACGTCAACATAACTTCCTAAGAGGACCAACCATCGCGGTTGAATGATAGAGATTGCCTTAGGCATTATCGTCCTTTGCTTCAATGTATGTAGCATCCAAGAAATTAATAGTATGATAATACCTAATACCTATGATTCCGATTGAAAAGTCTACAACTGCAGTTTTCTACAGTCTGTCATTTTCTTTATTATGTATGTATTCAAATTCAGAGAGAAACAATGACTTAACGGATTCACTTTGAATTTCTCCGCGAGGCAACTTTGCCTTGTCCTTTGAAATGGAGACTAAAGCCCACACAAAGAGATTATGACGTAGTCTATTAATCATGGCTTTTGTGACAGAAACCATTACACTGACGCCTCGTAAAAGCAGGAATAAATTGCGAGAAACTGCAGCAGTGCAACACTTGTCGTAGCTTATGAAACACGAGGGAAGGGTGCGGGTTTTGTTTTAGATTTTGCGGGGTATAGAGGGGCTCCTTGTATTCATCCTACCATTTGAATAGGGAAATAAATATTTTCTATATTATTCATTATATGGGTTGGTACTATTGAAATCTGCATAATTATATATTCAATAAAAAAGTAACTTTCGTTCCCTTTCGTTCATGAGTTGAAAGAGGCCTCTGAAGGTCTGATGTGACCCACAATGTAACGAGAAAATTTTGACTATTTTTTTCAAATACCTATCATCAAAATCGGACAAACAAAAATACTGACAAACTAAATGCAAAATCTGCGAGTTAAAACTTAGAATAAACAATAAAGAGGTGCTCTATTAAACTGTTGGTATAAATAATGGAACAACTTGTTCTAAGCTGACAGTCTAAATAAAGCAATAGTTTGTTTAATATGAGAAAAACAGCCAAATGGCCTATAGGCCCTATAGCAATGGTTTCTGCTCTTATCCGGTGTTTCAAAAGTATGTTACGTGGAACATGGACTTAAATATAAATATAAAGTACAAAAACAAAAGTTCTCTACATTTTCCGAAAGTTGAGCTTGATATAGATTATAGAGGGACTGGGAAACATTCCCTGTGGATTTAAAACTTTTAGATTGCCGCCGGAACATAGAAGAGAGTAGAATTGAAATTCAGAACAGAAGAACAAAATAAATTTAATATTCCAAAGGTAGGAAACAGAAAGAGCTTCCTCTTTAAATCCGTGAAAGTCGGGGCAGGTAGGTAGGTAGTTACATAAATAAATATCATAGGTTTTCCAGGTGTGTACAGGGTTTCTTTTGGAAACCCGCACTGTATTCAATGATGAGAGGTCGAGGTTATTTCACAAGAAGCTGTTTATGCTCATGTAAAGTCTATTATCTTTTTTTGTTCGCACAATTTTTAGCCTGAAGGCTGCCAAACGCAGTCACCTTAAACACAATATAAAGAGCATGTCACTTTTGTATGAAAACTTGAAGCGTCATCGTCACGAAGAAGAAAATTGGTTTTCCCACCTGCAGGCAGATCAATATCAAACAACGTAGAAGATCTATCATATCCTTCTGCATATTTGTAAACTCTACCTATGAAATATATAAGACCTTGTTTAGACTGCAGGAGTAATGGGACTTTTCAGTCCCATTCTGGCAGGATAAACAAGGTGTATTCTATTCTATTCTACTCGTATTCTATTCTTTGAAGCGAGGTATCACAATCTGTTATTTACCAATGCTCATTTTCAGAATTGGAATTCCATTTTCAATTTCGACAGCATGATTTCTGCGTGATGATATTATTGTACGTACCACTGTAGGTACCCCTAAGGTCAATATCTCGACTATGCTCGTCACACGTGCTTAGACTGTGTCAGTGTCTCTCATTTCACGTTTTTCCGCATGATTGATTGCCGCTTATGACAGTTGTAGGCATTCCATCTTCTCTTTTCTTCACGATTTTTTTCTTTATTCTGAGTTTCTTGACTTGTGCCATGGATATGAAGGAAGCTCGAGAGTTCAATAGAATGGAATGTGTCTCTATTACGTATACTGCTAGCACGAGACACTAGACTGAAAAGTCTTTTTGCAATCGCCGTCGCTCGTATCGCCGTCAGAATAAGGTTTTATATATGAATTGGTAAGTATCCATGTAGTACATATAACTAGAAAACCATGTAGGTACAATAGGTACATCGGAATATAAAAACAGACTCTGAGGGCCAGGGGGCTAAAGGAAGAATGTTTAATATGAGGTTTAGAAACCGTTAAAATAAACGAAAGGCGTCAAAACAGGACATAAAAACAGCACAACGAATAGCGGAAACAGAAGAGAGAGAATGAAAGAGACGAGAGGAAAAAGGAAGAACAAGAGAAAGAAAATGTAGAATGTGACGGTGGATGAGAATATAAAATTAATTGAATGAAATTTGTTGGAGAGCACAGAGAAAAAAGCAATATAAAGAAAATTGCATGGAAAAATGCCAGAATAAAATATCCAAATTGAAACCGTAAACTGCACTTGCAATTTACGAAAAAAAGGAAGAATTATTATTAGGTACCTGTAAGCATAAATAATAATTCTTAACTCGGCCCAAGTGGCAAGTGGTGTAGATCAAAGCTTGTTGGATATTTGGACTGTTGCCCACCCTATCCTCTCTACCTTCGCTTCGGTTAGCCAACACGTTGTTATCCAGCCAGCCCAGTGGGTGAAATCACACCCATGTTGAAACAAATGAAATCAAGGCAAGTCTCCGATTGAATTGATTAACAATTTAAACAAAAGAGACGCCAACGCTACTGTAAGTAAATGAGAAGTAACACCAAAGGAAGAGATAGAAGAAGCAAAAAGAAAACACACGAAGAGAAAGACTTAAAATTTCCCATATCTGTATGGTAAAATGAATGGAATATGTTGGAAAAGGAGAGAGAGGGTCGTAAGGTGAAGGCAAACATACGTAACATAAAGAACGAACATTTGTTTACACGAAAAATAAATGGTGAAAATATTTTCAGCATGGAAAACAGGATGTGGAACAGGAAATCATTGGAAATGGATTTGGAAAAGCTGGAGCGTTCTCATCAGAAGTTTTAGGCGAATTATTTAAGGACGGATTTATTCGTGGCACTTCCATATTGTATACCCAATGGCCATAATAATGTCACAAAAGGTCTAATCAGGTCGCAGGGACAAGGGGCTTTTACTGACGGCACGGCGGGCGACCCTATACTTTCATTAGCTTGCAATCACCTTAATTACACTGTCGATGTGTTAATTGTCGCTGTCGAAGGACACTAGCCGTCGCGTCGCAATGAACTCACAATAATATAATACATAAATGTATCATATTATGATACAAACATCTCCTTTATTAATATAATTATCTCCCAATGACCTGATATCGAGTTAGAACGCTATTGTTTCCCTATTTATACGGAGCGGGATCGGGGTTGCGAAACACTGCCTTCTGATTTGACAGTACCTATACGTGTATAACTGTATAGGTACCAACTTACGGTTAGGTGGGTACCTACGTACTATACCTACAAGACCTGAGTACCTGCAGACCATATCTGCATATAGATAACAAATATAATATTATTATCATCTATCCATGAGAAAGGTGCAAATGACTTGTAGGAAGGATTAATGTTGAGATCAACTCGAAAGTGACATTGGCGAATACACTGAACTTGATGGTATTTATAGCTTATAAATAAGTATCTAAACCTACACACTGTACCTGGTGAGAACAGGTAACAAGAAGGCAGTTTAATTACAAAACACAATAATTGATTGCTACATAAATTAAACTAAGAAAGTTGAAATTCCCTTGGAACTTGGGCTGAATAAATAATGAACTTCAATTTACCTTTCTTTTCATAACTTTGCTTCAAACAATGCAGTTCCGGGGAGGTAGGTAAGGATGCACTATCTTGAACGAGAGACATCACAACTTTGACACGAAAAGAACAAAATGAATTATCAACACGGCTGAGATATTATCTCAAATCTCGCTTTATGCTAAAGGATTGAACTTTTAAACATTTTTTTTGTATTCTTTTAGAAACTAGATGATTTCGTTTTAAACTCGTGAAAAAAAAATAGGTATGCAAAAAATTGACGATAGTAGAAAAGTTTAACGGCTTCCAAAAAAAATTAAGAAATAATTAACTATACAAAAATATCACAATTAAAAGAAATAAAAATATCACATTTAAATATTATTTCGTATTTTTTTGTTTTATCATTATTATTTTTTCTTGTTCAAAATTTTCTTTTCTCCATGACAAATGTTTGTGTTGGGAAACAGGGAAAGCTACGAATGTGGATAAGTTCGAAGGAAAGCCTGATACTGATAGCGTTTAGGTTAGGTTAGTTCTGAATGTACCACATCAATAATTTATAAGATGAGTGAGTCCCGCGCTTGCTTACACTTTACTGACCTAAGTTATATGTATCGGAAAATACGAAATACCTACAGACGTACTTTTTATTTACTTTTTTTTATTCGCGTTTACACTTTTCTCACGGTATATTATGATCAGTAGGTAAATTTCATTGACATTGATCTTAGATTATAAGTTCCGTGAACTCTTGACTCTGAAGATGGGAGGAGAGTGGAGTGGATTTTCGCCATATCTAATAGGAACGCTGCAAGGGGGGTGGGGGGATACCAGGAAGGCTAGAGGTGTAGCTGCATAAGAGTGAATTTAATCCGCAATAGGTACTTACCTATTGATTTGATACGTAATGGTTTTTGACTTAAATAATGCATGTACATAATATGTATAGTACGATGTAGATACGCACTGAACTGCGTGCGTGAATGTTACATAGTCTTTTTTTTTTAGAGGGAACTGTAACTGCTATGGTCTTATCGTTGGAGAAAGCCAGCCGTTCCGAGAAGGAACATTATCCCATCAGGATAAAATCCGCCCCGGGCGGGAATCGAACCCGCGGGCTAGCGCTTACAAGGCAGACGCACTACCAACTAAACTAACTAGGCTGGCTGTTACATAGTCGACGAAGTTAATCTAAAGGTGTGTCCAAACATAGTCGACCGGCCGATCAATGTCGATTGACGAGGTGAATCTATGTTGTCGCGGCAGTGTGGACGTGTCAGTCGACATCAATCGATGGCCGGTCGACTATGTGTGGACACACACACCTTTATGAATCTATGTTGTCGAGGTAGTCTCGACCCATCGACGATGTCGACTATGTGTGGACAGTGTGGACACAGCTTCAGAATCCTTGCTTCGTCCCTGGATCTCTAATAAATAGTGAGCCGGTTCATTTGTAGACTAATGCCTCTAATGACCAATATAAATCCAGAAGATATATTCACTGTATAGTAACTATCGAGAGAGATTTATTGACGCTTCAGATTAATGATGTCAATTTTTTTCTTAATTAAAACAGAGCCCGGTTAGACTTGAGCCCAGAGCATAGAGATTTCATATTTCGCCAACTATTCACTTTGCAATCAAAGAGATTGATGAAAGTTACCTACAAGGAGTAACAAAGTAGACATTGAATCTTACGAAACATGAGCAATTAATCAAAGTGCTATCATTTGCAGATAGCTTAGCTAAAATAACTGGTTCAATGAACACAGAGCTTATTCAGAGGCTACTGAGACTCAAAGGGTTTGTAGGTATGTATGGACCGGGATCGAACCAATCATAATAGGTAGGTACATATAAAGAGATAGGGTTGTGACACAAAGAGAAGGAAATGGTATCAAAAAGGCCACTAATCATAACTACTTAGTCATAAAATAACCGGAAATAACACCAAACGTGTGAAAAATGACGCTTCATTTAGGTAGTAATTGCGTACGGTGACACGTCTCTTCATGTCTTATCAAGAGCTAAAATCTAATTAAAGGCTTGCCATATGAAGTTTTGTTTTCATTTGTGAGGTTCAGTTTCATTTGATTTCTGAGGTTGTGAGGTTCTGCCCTGTACAGTTGAGCAACAATCGATTACCAACAACTGATTAGAGTTCAAAGGTGCAAAGACCATTTAGTCCTAGTGTTAATAATACTGTTGTCCAAAGTTCAACAAGCAATTTTCCGATTAAATGCTTCATACTATAGTAAAGACATAGTAACTCTTGCATCCCGTTGCGTTGAGGAGGAGGTAGTGTCTATCCTAAATTTCCAAAAAAACCCTCCAAGATTCGGTCAATGAGTGCGTATAATTATACCTCTTTGCAAGAATATCCGGACCCGCAAAATGAACGAGACAAAGTCACTCGAAACAAGAAGCCTTATATTGGATTGGCCTGTTTGCTGTTGGGTATGTAATGTATTTTATTGCATCTTTTTAAGGTGGGTCTTTGAGTATTTCGAAAATCCGTTCTTGAATTGATAATTTTTATTAAACTTGTCGGTTTGTGTCAAGACCCCTATACGGTGATTTATGATGCAACTGCAAACATGAACGTAGGATGAATAGGGTTCAATTTTCGGCTGTCTGAGAGTACTCCTGAGTAAGTAACAAACATAGACATCATCGTCATAACAAGTGAAAAATTGGAAGTGTGTTATGACCACAGAATTCGTGACATTTTGTCAGAAAGCAAACAATAAATTTACATTGATTAGCGAATTCAATTGATGCTATTGTCTTTTTACGTGGAACATGGCTCCAAAAGGCCTGGTCTACAAAGCAAACAAATTAATTGTTGCTTCAATTGCATTTCAAGGGGTTCGAGTTATGCCGGGAAAAGATATCTCATTTCAAAGCCCGGGTTACAATTACAACTACTAGGATCCAATGTCTTCGAGTAAAATGATCCCTGTGATTTGCTCATAATCCTATGAGTAGGTGATTTACACTTCCTTTATAAATGGACTGAGTTCTATGGCTCAGCATTTCCTTTCACTTGTACCTACAAGTAAGGTACTCGTACCTACAGCTGTCATTAGCTAATCTCCTCAGTACGTATAGGCATTGAAAATGATTTTCAAATCCTGTCATCGGTTTGCAGGTTTATTGACAATCAGTATGATGATCTTGAAAATCTCGTCCGACACGAAGATATGCGAGAACAAACTGGATCTGAAAATATCGGAATCAAATGTGAACAATCCCGCGGACGTTGATATCAATGGTCTTCCCGTTACAACGGATAGCGAGATCCTGATGACCTCCAGTGAAGATGGCGGAAGTCCTATAATAACAAACTATATTTACTATGAATTTGAAAAGAACAAGGAAAACACTGGACTCCAGTATGACGATAATCCGAACACATTTTTGCTGAACGGAAAGGAATTTCGGATTCTAAGCGGCTCAATCCATTACTTTAGAGTTCGGCCGGAGTACTGGAGAGATCGCCTGAGGAAATTAAGAGCTATGGGAGCCAATACTGTGGAAACGTGAGTACTTTATTTGGAGTTACACTAGAATAGATTTCTTTGTACCGAGTACATACTTCTTGAAAGTTATACGTATACCTACTTACATTTCTGTGAAATGCTACCTTGTACTCTGGGCTCTGGACCAACTCAAGCTGTCATCTTAGCTCCAAACACAAAAAGCCCAATCTGAGGCTTAGGTGCAGGGGCTAGACAGCCCTAAAGGATGGGTTAAGCTTCTACGAAGCTGGGGCAACTCTATCCTAATTTTTCAGCAACTACCCAACTACATAAAACTCACGATGATGAGTGATGACCCAAAAGGAGGCGAAGATAGTATAATAATTCAATTTTAATGGTACATTTGCAACGGAGCATAAAGTTCATTTCCATTCAACAATAAAATGCCAAATTCCTCTCTATTTTCAGATATATCGCTTGGAATCTTCATGAGCCTCTCAAGGATGTTTATGAGTTTGGTGACAACAATAAGGACATTGATTTTGTCAAATTTATCAAGATTGCTCAGGAGGAAGACTTGTTTGTTATCATTCGCCCGGGACCTTATATCTGTGCCGAATGGGACTTTGGTGGCATGCCTAGGTAGGTAATCACATTGGAACTAATAGGTATTAACCTATAAGCATATGATATCATTTTCACCTTGAGGGGAATAAAGGTACCTAAGCAGATAGATCCTTCCTCCCAATATCCTAAAACTTTTTTCCCCTTTTATTATTATATATTATTAAACAATTAGACTTAGACCAAACTTTATTTAAAAAATAAATATACACAAATGGTAACATAAATTAAAGGTAACTTTTAACATTAACATTTCCTTTTGTTTCTTCCAGTTACCTACTGCGTGAACCCGGCATAAAACTGAGATCCATGGATCCGAAATACCTGAATAGGGTCAGGCAATATTTCAATAACTTGATCCCTCTGTTGGAGCCTCTTCAGTTTATTGATGGTCAGGGCCCCATCATAATGTTGGGGGTAAGTAAGAAAGAAATTTGATTTTGCCATTATTATTATTATTATTATTTTTCAAAAGATTTAACTTGGAACAGCTTTCACATTACTTCAACAGACATTTTTTTTTTCTTTTACACTGTACACAAAGAGCCCACTCTGAAGCTTAGGTGTAGGGGCAACTGCCCCAAAGGATGGGATAAGCTTATACGAATCTTTTCTTTTACATCCATCCGTGCCTGTCCGGGAACAGAAAATTTGTCACATCCACTAAAAATACCGCTCCAGCGGCCCTAGAAAGAGAAATCCATTTTAACATTTTCGGTACTACTTCACTCCTTCAAAATTCATACTTTTGTGAATCTTTTCAGGTGGAAAACGAACTGGCCGTTCTAGGGCCTAATGTGGCCGACAAAAATTACATGAGAGAATTGGTGGCAATGTTGAGAAGTAACGGAATACGATCTCCACTATTCACGGCTGATGATCCCTCAATGGGAGATTCCGGTAGCTTGATTGAAGATGGTGGTACGTACACACATTTCCAAATTTAGTTAGTGCTTATATACATGCAAGGCTAGTTATAGCTTGGTTGGTAGCGCGTCTGCCTTGTAAGCGCTAGGCCGCGGGTTCGATTACCGCCCGGGGCGGATTTTATCCTGAACGGATAATGTTCGTTCTCGGAACAACTGGGTTTCTCCTATCCTGTTTTCCTTTTCCCCTCGATTTCGGCAGGGCATCGACAAGACCTTAGCAGTTACAGTTCCCTCTGTCAAACCTCTTTTTTTTAAATATAACATTTAACATTAATAACACAATAGCAAATTATATTTCCAGTGCTTTACGCTGCCAACATTCTGTATGCTGGTGAAGAGCTGAGGAAATTATCCTACATGCAACCAAACAAACCACTGATGGTGATGGAATGGTGGACTGGCTGGTTTGATACCTGGGCTAAAAACCGGCACAACACTTTCCCTACTAATGGTAAGTATAGGTTTTATCATTATTAGGTATTATTATTAATATTATTAAAGGTGATTTTCTATACTAAACTTAGTTATTATAAAAAAGAAAAGAAACAAGCCACATCCACTAAAAATATTAACACCTCTCTCCCTGGTTCTCTCATTATGTAGCTATCACATTATTTGGTGCTCTTGGCACATCCACCAATATTGCTCACCTCGTTCTCTCGTTTTTATTGCCTCGGTGTTGTGGAGGTTAAGCCGCTAGCCTGGTAATCAGGAGGGCGTGGGTTCAATCCTGGCTGAGGTATGGAATTTAATCCTCAATATTGTTTGAGAATTTGACCACAATAGTGGGTAGTGGTAGCCTGTTGCTGGGGAAATTTTATATGTATTTTTGACACATCCACTAAAAGATAATATGAACCCTGTAGATAAATAATATTGGTTAATCTCAATTCTTTCCAGAATATGAGATGACACTTCAGAGTCTTCTGGAATACCCGGTATCCCTAAACCTCTTCATGTTCCATGGAGGTACATCCTGGGGGTTCTACAATGGGGCTAACATTGACAAATCTCTGGACAAATATACCCCTGATACAACCAGCTATGGTAAGTGATACAACCAGCTATGATAAGTGATACAACCAGCTATTGTAAGTGATCAAGGATTTCAATTTACTTCCCAAAGATCCTAAACGTTTAGTCAGGGTATCTAGGGAGTTCAGATTGTAATACCTCGGTGATGTAGAGGTGAAGACGTTCGCCTGAGACATTTGATTTTATTATTTGAGAACTTGACAGTTTGACCACATAATGGAGATCTAAATTGTTCGGTAGAGAACGTTTCATTTTTAGTCCTTTCATATACGTACCTCTGCTGGCTCGCCTGAATGGGTTCATTCCTCTATCCGTCTATCCAGTCTACTTCCTTTTTTCCCCGTCTAATGGATACCTATAACTCTACCTTCCACTCAAGAGTTTTTTTTTTCTTCTTTTTTTAAGAGGTTTGACAGGGGGAACTGTAACTGCTAAGGTCTCATTGTACCGAAATCGAAGAGAGAAGGAACACAGGATAGGAGAAAGCCAGCCATTCCGAGAAGGAACATTATTCTTTCAGGATAAAATCCTCTCCTGGCGGGAATCGAACCGGCGGCCTAACGCTTACAACTTAAAAGTTTATTCTGGTTGATTGCAGACTATGACGCTCCTCTGACGGAAGGAGGAGACTACACTGCCAAGTATTGGATCACAAGGAAGTATTTCCTACAGGTGGCACAGAATTTGAACATCAGCCATCCCACACCGCCAGAAGTTCTACCCAAAATGGCATACGACAATGTGGAATTGGGACAACAACTGACCTGGCATAATCTGGTGTCACAAATTGTAAGCTCTATTCTCGATTTAAATAAGACTGAGGATCAAGACTTCTCTTTAAAATTCCTTTAAAATCTCTTCTCTATAAAAATTCCTAATAGGTAAATGATATAATAATAAAAGTACCCAGTTTATTCAATTCGATCTGACTGGATAACTTACAATACGAGTAGATAAAATCGCGAAGTATCTAGAGGGTACCTATACGTATGTAAATCTAGAATAAAAATCTCACACAGAAAGCACATTTTGAGAGAAAAAATGAACTTTCCATTCGTTCATATTTACAAAATCCTGCTGAAAGTCGAGCTTTGTCACGTTTGAGCAATAAAGCTCAGCAAGCACGTGGGTAGAGTAAAGCCATGCAAGCTACGTAGTGGGTATCACGATTATTCGTAGCTTTACATACGGGTACATGATTTACGTTTTCTTTACTTTACAAATGTAATCAGGGTGCTAGAAATGTTTACTTTTTCCGCTTTCTTTTCCCCTGAAGAAAAAAGACAAATGAGGACTTTTCTCTTGAGGTTTTAGTTTCTCCGTGATGGGAAAGAAAAAAACCCAATTTCTTAGCTTGGAAAAATAAACTTCACTGTGACATTTCAACACGTTTCGAGGTCACCTTTGGGGAAAATCTAAAAACGCTATAAGTAATATCTCTATTTCTAAGATGCAAAGACATTACGTTAAAATCTTTGTGGGTAATTTCGATTTTCATTTATGAAGGAATATTCAATTTATAGCTTAATACAGCTAATTCCACGGTTTTATGCCTTTCTTCATACGATAAATAAAAATGCCTAGTGTGCCTAGGGACCTATTACATTGAAATTTGACCAATTTTTTGACCTGCAGCCTCTGGAAAAGATAGTCGTTTCCCCCTCCCTGATCCCTATGGAGGATCTTGCAGTAAACAACGGCACAGGACAGAGTTTTGGCTATACTCTGTACAGACAACCCGACTGGCACATCCCTACAGACCAAGATGCCATCATGAGAATAGAGGGCAGAGTGGCAGACATTGCTATCGTGATGGTCAACCAAGAAAGACAGACGGTACCACTCAGTGATGTACAAGATTTGAACGAGTTCGGATTTTGGAAAACTGAGTAAGTGTCAAAGAAGACCAAAGGAATTTTAATTGTGTTAAGCATAAAATGCTTGTCACAAGTGTTGTTCCCCGCTTAATATACTACTACGCTAAATTTTATGACTTGACTTGGACTTGAACAACCGACCTCCAGATTCAAAGTCCACCGTGCTAACCACTGCACCACTGGTTTGTTGTATCAAAGAAGACCATGTCTTAAGACACAGTACAATATTTAAAGACTTGTGGTTAACTTTGTGATGCGAAGCTCTATATCACCAGCTGTTAGACAAGGTCACAGCGAAAAGATTTTTCTTTTCCTTTTCTATATTTATACCTGTGGAAGTAAAGGGCACTTGCGTCAACTGCTCAAATAGGTACGTGCCTGCTAAATCTATGTTTAAGGGGTCTAGTGGATTGGAACAAAACAGATGCCTTCAGGCACACTCCACCATGTCAAGAGTTTACTTTGCCCTTGGAATCAATTTAATTTGAAGAAACCTTTTACTGATGAAAATTCTAATGAAACAACAAGTTGAATAAGTAATTGTTTATTTCAGAAATGCCGAGTTGCTTTTGAACATCACAAGACCTGCAAACAACATCGATATTCTCGTAGAGAACACAGGTCGCGTCAACTATTGGCTCAATGATGACTTCAAATATTCCAACATCAAGAAAGGCCTCGGCACGAGTTTTGACAATGTTGTGACTGTTAACAACGCTAGGCCGCAGAAGATTTGGCTGATTTATGCGTTGGAATTTGAGCAAGACTGGGTCAATGGGTGAGAAACTTTTTACTCAATACATAATGTACTACTTATTGAAAGTCGTCTTTTGCGTTGAATAAGATGCATCCAAAAATCATGTCCGGAAAGAGGGCTCAAGTACATGGTCCTATACTTAATTTATATTGTAACGGTTTAACGTAAAACTGTGAAGTCTATTTACACTCGCAACCCCACTACTGTAAAAACTATTAAAGGTACTTAGATTTTCTTTATAAGAATAGTTCAATTTCTTCTCCCATTTTAGGTTGTCCAAGTTTGAGTCGGTAACATCCGAACGAAACCTGCCCAGTCCCACTCTATTCCAAGCAATTCTCACCATTACAACTTTGGATGATCTCCGAGATACCTACTTGGACATGCAAGACTGGACTAGGGGCGTGGTATTTGTCAATGGATTCAATTTGGGCCGATACTCAAGGTTAAGTCCCTATCAGACGTTATATCTACCAGCACCTCTTTTGCATCTGGGCCAAAATAAGGTGAGAATTTCGTTTCTTCTCTACTTGGGCCGGGGGTCACAAAGTGAGTTTAAACTCCGTTTAAGTGAGTTTAAACTCCGTTTAAGTTCTAAACTCGGTTTAAGCAATGATTGTTTAATGAGTTTAATCCGAGGTTAATCCAAATACGCTCACTTGTAGCCCCGGCCATTAGTGACGTTAAACCTATATTAAACTCAAACATCTAAATGAGTAACTTAAGATTTCGTCTAATGGTTACCGTTCAGATAACAACCATGCTCGCTATTGCTTAATTTCAGTGATCCACGGGAAATTTATGTTCCAAGTTAAATGACAAATTATGGGGTTATTTGGGTTACATTGTTTAGAAACGGACATTTTGATTGGTAAAACTGTCTGCAGTAGATAAAATATGGTTATCTTTGGTTTCAGTACTAGGTATTTTATTAGCTGTTTTCTTTATTTTACTAGCTGAATTTCCATGTACTCTATTCCTCTTAATTCAACCAGACTCGACGAGACAATTTCTGAAGTCATTTTCCGTTTCGTTTCAGATTTCCGTGTTTGAGCACTACAGACGGGCAGCCCGGCTGAGTTTCACTGACAAACCGATAGTTCGAAATTTCCAGCACAGATTCAGTAATAACGATTGAGATGCAAAGAGTTCCAAGTCCATTTACTTTGTGATAGCCATTTTTCTTTTACCTTTTATATTTTTTGTTACTTATTTTATATCAATATTATACTGTGCGATAAAACTGTAAATATTTGTATACCTTACACACACAGAAATTTCTTGCTGTTTTTCTTGAAACCCTTTGTTGATATGCACCTAAAAACAAATTACCTATAGTCATGTTAGAGGACTTTTAAGAGGGAGTTGGTCTTTTATTTTTAATGGACATTGATCTCTAGCATTACTAAGAATGAACGCAATTTCGAAAGCTCACAGCCATATTTTTACATTATATTGCATTTTACTAAATTACACAGTACATTTTTACAGAAACCGAATTCATAATGTCAACATAAAATATACCCACCAACGATGAAACGTCATGCACCAACGTAAGAAATAAATAAAAGTGAATCTTCATTCTTAATTATCAACAGATTGGCAATCACAACAAATGAATAATACGTATAAACTTCAAATCATGAAAATAATAATAAATCTCTTACTATGGAAAAGGAGAAAAAAAAAGTTTAGACTAATCAACAGATTGTTCTCACAGCTTGTGTTAAGTTTGATCTGAATAGTTTTTCCTAATTTAGAAACAGGCATCAGGACCTGGAATGAATGATGTATTATATTTACTCTCTGACTCTGATACAATAGATAAGTAGTAGTCCTAGAGAACGCTGCTATTATAGAACTAACAGTTTTGAAACCGGCTAGATTTGACAGCAGAAGAAAGATATTGAGCTATTATTTACCTACCCCCAACGTCTTTTCCAATGACCAGCGGGGTAACTACTTCTCCATCATGTATGGCCCAAAGCTCTCAACATAGCTTGAGCTTTTATTTTTGCCAGCTGATCTATAGCTTCCTCCTTGGCCAGAAGCTTCAACTTCAGACTCTGATTTTCCAACTTCAACTGTTTATTTTCTTTTTCTTTCTCGCGTAACTTGTGCTCGAGGGCGTGTTGTTGTTTCTTCTGTTTCTCTCGACTTCGTTTGGCGGCGAGGCGATTTCTTTCGAGAATTTGTTTTCGTTTTTCCTCCTCTGAGATTTCCCGAGACTTTTTCTTTTCAGGGGGAGGCGGGGGATCATCTGAGCTTTGTTTACGAGGCAGAGGCTGAGGGAGAAAGACAAAATAACACATCAAACAAATCTGGTGTGAACACCACACGACTTTCTATTACACTAAGGATTGTTCGGTTTGAGTTTTGACAATGAAGAACTTACCAGTTTCACAGATCCTGGTGAAGGAATAGGAGTTATTTCAAGTTCTGGGACTGATGGACTTGGTGTAACTTTCAGGATATCAACAGGTAGACGAGTTAGTAAATCTACAGGAGCTGATTGGTAACTTTTAATAGGGTTGGGTATTTCTAATCCTTCAATTAGCAAGAGGTTGTTCTTCTTATTTAGGATTTTTTTCTTGATCAACTCTGAAGTGGAATTGATTTGTTTGCTCTTAACAGGTATAAGCTTAGAGCTGACAAGGTTAGATATGATGTCAATGTTTCTCTGATCTTTTCCTTCTTTAATAATAATGTCTGGTCCAAGTTGAGACTTAGCACTGCAGACATCACTTGGATATCTTATGAGATCAGGTTGCAGTAGGGTATCAGATTTGTTTTTACCATTTTCATCAGGAAGCACATCTGTGGAAAGAAAAACAGTAAAATTTAAGTAAGTACCTAATTAATTTATTTAGGGTGTAGATAAGTACTTACTAGGCTGTACAGAGTAGAATAATGACAATCACAACACTGTTACTTGTTGGAGAGAAAGAGCAGAACAACATGAAGAGATTTATAAGTAAGACCACAAGGATCTTACAAACTTCATTTCATAGTTGTGTTTATTGGACAAAGTAGTAAATTTTGAAGATAGGAGTTCTGAAGGGGGGGGGGCATCTTACCTGAACTTGGTATAATTGGCTGTGATAAAGGAGATCTTTGTCTGCTTGATTTGTACACAGTATTCAGAATCTCTTGTGCAGGATCCAAAGGAGGCTCTTTTTCTAACACCAATGACAAAGCTTCAGTTGTTCCAGTAACTTTATTGGCATCAACATCTGCAGTTTGGAAAGGAGTTGGGGTGTTCAGAGTTTCTTCTGGGTTTTGAACCTGAAATGGTTAAGCCATTTCTTTTCAGATAATTTTCAATGACCAGAGAATATTGTTTTCCTCACTCCAATATCAGTCTAAATAGGTACTATCAAAACTCTGCATCTCCACTAATATGGGTCATGGTTAAGACCTTTCTCAATTACATCAAGCTCTAGAATCAATAAAGTTTACAAACCTATGTAAGCACATTTTTTTTTTCCCCCTAAGTAGTATATATTATTTTTACAGTCTACTCAATACCCATCTAATAAATGTGGAAGCTGGTTAGATCAAGAAAATCCCCTGGTGTGTTATTGTTTGTTTTGCAGTAGAATGTACACTTTCCTGGTGGGGTCGAATTTTTGGCTCTGTGCTTGGGGTGCACTCAGCCTTATGAGGACAATTGAGTACCAACAAGTGGCAAAATTATGATTTAGATTTTTTTTTTTTGTAAAAAAAAAAACTTACACTTAGAGGATACTTAAGTAGAGAACATTGTGTATCAACAGCTTTTTTGAAAGTTTGATCAAATGGGTTGTCCTGTAGGTCATTGAACAATCCTATTTCTTCTCCCAGCTTGAATAACTTTGTAGGTGTTGGAGTTTGGTCTTCTGAAATATTTCAAATGTGTTCCATTACATAATAAAAGTTAATTAAAACACTTCCATCAGGGTCTGTGAAAATTTCACACAGTTTTCCATTTTCCCTCTCAAGGAAAACAATTATTATTCAAAGCAAATTCTTTTACGTCCATGCCTATCCAAAAACAGAAACATTTGATTAGAAAATTTCTGCCCTGGCTGGGATTTGAACCGAGCACCTCTGGGTTGGAAGTCAGTAATCAAACACCTGTTAATGTAACTTACCTTGAGACAATACAGGGGTGGTGAGAGTGATTTGTATTTTATCCATTTTATCTTGTTACTTTGGAAAGAGCTGTAGGCAGAAAATAATTTAAAAATAATCATGTGTATAGTAAACTTGGAGGAATTAAATTGAGGCACAAGGGAATATATTTATGCCTGCTATATTTGAGCCCATGATAGTGTACTAGGCTAAATTCTGATATTTTGCAAAGAGTGAAGTGGCAAATTCAAGTTTTTTTTTTTGTGATTAGTCAGAAGCCAAGACAATGAAAAAGAAAGCTCCTTTTTGTATTTAACCTAATCTTATAATAACACTTGTCACATCTCAAATTGTTTAAGCTCCTTTTTTGTGTTTAACCTAACCCTATAGTAACACTGGTCACTGCTCATTTGTGACAGCTCCTTTTTTGTATCAATTTTCCAATTTTCCATTGATGTGACTTCTGAACAAATACCATAAGTAAGCTTAACAATCAAAAATTCCTTTCCCATTTAAATACTAGAATAAAATACATACCTTCAATTCATAGACAGCACAATCATCTCCTTTAAATTGTTTATAGGTACCTACCTATATGAATTTGAGAACTAAAGATTTCCTTATGTGGGTACTTTGCTGGAAACTTACAACTTTAGTATTTCAAGTAACAAAAAGGTATTTTTTTTTTTTACCTTTTTATTTCTTTCTTAAACCAAATACCAAAATATACTTTATTTTCTAAATTTAATCTAATAAACTATTAGCACTTTTCCTCCTATCTCCTATCTTTTATCTTTTATCCTTATCAACTCAACTCAAAACACCAAAACCAAAAGCAAATCACTTCATTCAGCATTCACTTCAAATTTCAAAACAGGAAAAATCATGGCCGTTCACTCGGCTGCACGAACTTTTCATTCCGTCGATATCCACTGTTCCCGGATCTCCGTGTGACGGTAACAGCGGCAAGGCCAGAGCGCGAAAATTTAAAAATTTATAAGAGATTTTTTTTTTTTTTCACAAAACCAACAAACTCAACAAAGAACAAAACAAAGGCCAAAACCTCGAACTTACAAGTAATAACGGGCGTAAAAATATAGAAGAAAACCAACGAAGGTTTGATTTTGATTGGAAATTTTCAAATTACCTATTAAATTTGTGTTGAAATTTTACCTTTTGATGACAACGTGCTATCTTTTCTAAAGTTATTTATGTCACAATCTTCTGAGATAAGGAAAGAGGAAAGGAACCAGTCAACCATCAACTGATAAAATTGGATGCAGGAAAAATGTAAAAATGAGTCATGATTATGAAAAAATCTGAAAGTGCTATTTAGTTTTCCTTTGTTACTACAACATAGAATTTGTATCAGGAAAATGAATTTAAAATCAGTAATCTCTTTAGGAATATTCTTATCCATCACTCATAGGAATGAAGTATACTCTGAGATTATGTAAGTAATTTTTTTTTCTAATTTATTATTACCACTAGGTAAGTACCATCAAAAGCGTTAGTTGGACAGTACTACCTACATGTTTTAGTATGGTTCTTTACTGCTTACCTACATTTTAAGTGACCAAAAGTTTTTATTTTAATACCCCATTTTTACTCCCGGTTTCCCTTGTTCAGTGGTTTGTTTCTGTTAGTAGATTGATTACTGAAGACTCCTAGCCTGACTAAGGTCTGGGCCATACTCTTTTACAGAAACCTTTTTTCTATTTCAGAAGCCCTGATGGGGGATGTCAAGAATTGTTGGATTCTTTTGCAAGAGCCACAGCAAATTACACAATGTGCACAATACAACATGCCAGGCCCATCAGTGTATGTGAAGCTTGTATTGATAGTTACTTGAAAGTTCTAAAAAGATATAACCAGATTCTAAAGTTGTATGATGAACATGATAAGCAATGTAAAGAAGAACTTATGAATGTGGATAGGTTGCAAGTTGTTGAGAAAGGATACCATTTTGTTGAAGACTTATGGCATAAAGCTTCTTGCAGTGGTATGTATGAATTTTACAGTGTCATTTTTTGTCAGCCTCTCAATCAGCCCTATCTAGGGTGATTGCTTTGAGCTGACGTTTGGTTTTGTCTGCAATTTTTTTTACAAGTGGATGCTCTTTGCACTCAAACTTTGTTTTTTTTTTTGTTTTCTTTTGTTTTTTTTTTTTTTTTTTTTTTTTCGACAATTTAATTTTTTTTTTTTTTTTTTTTTTTTTTTTTTTTTCTCAGCAAATTAAATTTCAGGCTGGTATCCTCCCTGTTTGTGGTCACAATAGATCTAAAAAGGTCGCAGTGATATAATTGCATACCCTCTCACAAGAGAGGAGCAACCAGACTCATAATAAATAATCCTCCCTGTTTAAATTCCCCCAGCCAGACTAAAAAATAATACTAATACTGATGATTCAATTTTGCTTTGTTACAGCCTGTTTTAAAAAAGATGACCAAGGACTCACCATATCAAACATGACAGACACTACAGTGAAACTATTAGATTTATCAGAACTGACTGATGCCTGTATTCTGACAAATCAAAACACATCAGTAAATAGCAGTCAAATTGTCTGTGATAAATGTAAAGAGGACTACTTAAATTTAAACAGCTACTACAATTGTCACAAGTCAGCTGTGTGTATGGATATTGTTGATATGGTATGTTCATAAAAGGAAGAAATAAAGTAAGAGAAGAGGAGGGGGAGGAGGAGGAGGAGGAGGAGGAAGAAGAAGAGAGAGCCATTAGAAATGTGGTTCTTGAATCTAGATCTTCTACTTAAAGTTTAGAGGTTGATATTTGAAACCTTGGTAGTAATTTTAGACAGTATAGATTTTGTTTGTTTTGTAAAATTTCACTAATATCAAAAAAAATCTTCATTTTCCAGATGAACATCACCAGGTACAAATGGAGCACAACTCTGGGCTGTTGTATGGACAGGAAGAAAATTGAAATCCCTTTCTTGTTGACCACAGGAGCTCTCTGTTTACTACCACTTTTATTTTACATCTCTCTGTATTTCTGTTCAAAAAACACCGAGTTCAATATTGTACTGGAACAAACCCGATGGCAAACCCCTGTCAACAGCTAGTCCAGTCTTCACTTTGTGATACTCGTGATTTTTACCTCCATTTCATACAGAGATAAAAGGGAAAGTCTCAAAGATAATTTAGCAATTGGTTGTATTTGAGGCAAGGCTTGACTTTTATTCCCAGAGATTTGAGATTTCATTGTTCATTTATTATTATTTTTTTAACTGTTTATATTATTTTGTATTATTGCCAAATTATATCAGAAATAACATTCAATTACCTCACTTATAATTAAAGCTCCCGCCAGTGTGTTAGTAGTACCTTGTAGCTACGGTGACGTCAGATCGGAAAAAAATATTTCATTTTTTTCAGGGCTCAAAAAATCGAAAACTACTTGTCAAAATTAAAAAATAATTTCGCTATATTTTTTTATATTTTATTATCTTTGTGTTAAATAAAAAATTGAAAATCATGAGAATTGTTAATTATAAATTAACATCATTGCTAACTCATTTTTAGCTAAATCCTCTTCAGGGACTCTTCCTTTTCATTTCTTGGCAAAATCACAACTTTGGTTCCAGGTTGTTTTTTTTTTTTTTAAGTCACATACTATATGAAAGGGAAACTCTCAAACATTTCTAAAGATAAGTGTGGAGAGTCCAAAGTTAATGAATCGCTAAATCAGTTTAGTCTTTAGTGATTATTTTTCTTACCCTATAAAAAAAAATCCCAAATCTCTCGGCGCTCGG
Source organism: Diaphorina citri (assembly GCF_000475195.1). Lineage (NCBI taxonomy): Eukaryota > Metazoa > Arthropoda > Insecta > Hemiptera > Psyllidae > Diaphorina > Diaphorina citri. The sequence goes on along the minus strand of NW_007377449.1, from coordinate 320,577 downwards.
CGCACCGGAGACCCTGCGGCACACAGTTTGAGAACCACTGCTCTATTTTGTTGCCGGTGTTTTAAACAACGTTGCCGGAATCAACATACGCTTTTAAAATGGCGTCTGGCGCCAATATTCAAATTTTTCAGAATCATGACAAATTGAAAAAAATTTAGAAAAGAATATTATAAAATTAAAATTTGTAATTAAAAGTTGATTAATCCTTTATCAATTAAAGTGAATTCATCATGAAGTTTCAGTCACTTTGGTACTTTTCAACTTTTCATAAACCTCAAAATGCTTTATATTGTTGATGTTCTATAGATAGATCTAATTTTCCCTTCCAAAAATATGAAGGTGATTGTAAGAACTAAATAGAAAAAAAAGAGGTGAAAATGGCCCTTTATGATAACCAACACTGGCTTCTATCTCACATACGAAACTCATTCATATCATCGGATGATACAGGTAATAAATGTCTTCCACAGTAATACCTACCCTAGATAAGTACATTTACAACTTTTCTCGGAAACAAATATGGTGGAAGAAGCAGGTCCTGAACCATAGAGTTATTTTGTCTCAATACATCAAATATAGAGTAATTTTGATAAAAGAAAAAGTGTTTTGAATAACTGAATCTAGAGACTCAGTTCAATTGTTTCACAGTAGCTGTGTTTTCTTTCCAATGTCATGTTAATGTGGCATCAACTCGATGTTCTCTTGGTGTCAGGAGTGGAGGTAAAAATTGTGGAAACCAAACAAAACAGATGTAGCAGGACTGAATGCTACTTGAGAGTGGCTTCTGGAATTTAGGATGTGATCATAAAATTTATGGATTGTTTCAGGTATGTGTGAAGTGGTCATGATGAGTGAAAATATTCCACAACAGATGTCACACACTAAATACAGCACCTATCCAGGCCTTGGTGAAAGTGATGAGGAAGATGATCTTGATATGCTCAGTCAGTCTATTGATATACATTCTGATCTACAATATGGTGGTCTGTTGAGACATCGCTCAAACACAGCCTCTAAATTAGAAAAAATGGAACTGGCCAGAAAAAAAGCTGCACAGATAAGGATAGTAAAATGGAGAAAAAATCAAGATAATAAAATAGATGAGGCTGTGCTGAATGATTTGTTTAAAAAGAAAGATGTTTCTTTGATTCCTCCTATCCAAAATCAAGGTTCCTTGCTTACACAACAGTTGCAAAAGTTTCCACACTTCCCAAAGAATCCATATCAAGTGTATGCCAAGTATGATGGCAATGCACAAGTTGGCCTTAATACAAGGAAGTACAAGATATTTTTGCACATGTTACCTCCAGACCAAAGGAATTATCCAATGGAAGTTGTTATTGTGGTGGGAACCAAAGTCATTGATCTGATTGGCCTGACCTTGTGGAAGTGTTTTATTGAATATCCCAACATTGAACTCAAGTTAGTATGATATACCTGTATAGGTGTATAGTCATTAAATTTAAGTTTAGGGATTGCCTTTTAGAAATCTACATAATTCATATTGTTTTCTAGTGTACCTACCTATGTGTGTATCTCTAACATTTGATAATAATTATCAAGGTTTTGGATTACCTCCTGAGATTAAAATCCCAAGTTCCAAGTAACTCAATGTTCTGCTAGAGATAATATTATAATTGGAAACCTTTTTTTACATGTTCCAGAGAAATTGAATTTTATGCACTGTACATTGCTGAGGATGATGGGGAAGTTGATTGGGATTTCCCCAGCTTTGAAGTTACTGAATACATTGCCAAGTTTGGTTTTGGTTACCTAGCTCTCATTGAAAAGGAAACACCAATTCACAGAAAGGTAGTTGAAAGCAATAATGATACCCATCCTATACTGACAACAAAAAATGAAGTTCCTGAGACAAGTGAGAAGGTGATCAAGAAATTCAATGATGGTGTGAATTCAGAGAAAACTTTAACATTAAATCCTTGGCACAATTTGGAAGCTCCTCTGTATCAGTCATATAGAGTTTACATGTTGAACAAATTTCGGACCAAGAGTGAAATTCTACTTGGTAAGTTCTAGCCAGGACATACCAAAGTTAATATTAGATACATACACAAAAAACCATTCCAAGACTTAGGTGTGGGGGAAAACTGCCCTAAAGGATAGCTATAGTTTCTACACATCTAATATTAGATAGTTACCTAATACTTACCTATGTACCTAAATGTAGCTGAAATTGATAGACCAACCTGACAAAAACAATCAGCATTTGATGTGACTCAAAATCCTCGATTTAAAATATTATGTCTTGGTGCTGTATTCTATGTTTTTATTTTTCTTCTTTTTGAGGCAGCTGTCTGTTTGAATTTTTAGCTATAACATTTGTCTTTGGTTTTGCAGGCGTTTCTGGTGAGAAGATTGAGATTGATCCTGTTCTGAATAACAAGGCAGGTTCAAGATATATCTGGAATAAACAGAAAGCTGTGACCTATGATATTGATGCTATAGTTGCTTGTGATCTCACCCAAAATAAAAGCAACAAAGCTACATTCAGGTGAGATATGATACCCAAGATTCAAAATGTAATATCCTTGTCTATACTCTTAGGAGGGGACTGAAAAGTCTCTTTATCTCAGTTACCTACTTTAGCCAATTTTCTAAACTATAGATTAGGGCTTATTACTTGACTTTGACACACAGAGATCTCTTTCATCCATGAAAAAAAGTTCAAATCTGCATTTGAGAAAAAAATAAATCTACAGAGAGAAATAATTAGAATATACTTGATAAATTAATAGTATAATATTAATAGGTTAATTTAATAAATTTAAATTAAGAGAGTTAAATTTGTTTTGAGATTAACAGAACCAATGGCTCTCTTATTTCGACTTTCAGATTGGTGTATGACCAAATGAACGAGTTCCACCACAACAATAACGTAGATAGTTACATTTACGGCTCCTTAGGAATCACCAATAATATGAACATGTACTCTTCCAACCACAATTATAAGCACTACGATTTTGAAGTTGAATATAGCACGGCCGATGAAATTGTACAGAAAATCAATCATATCTTGGATCTACGATCGAATCCAAAGCGCAAGGACTACCTTGCCATTCGAGAGAGAAAATCACACCGCCGGAAAAGTTTCACCTTTGGGCCACGATAACATTGGACTTTGACTGCCGCCAAAAAATTCCTTGTAACGAATGGTTGGACCACCGTCCAAGCTTATACTTAATTCATAAATCAACTGGAATAAGCAATCTGGTTGTTTAATCCAGTGGTTTAATAAAAACCATGTTAAACCAGAAAATAATTAGGACATTAGGGCACTTTAAATTTTGTTAGTTAGGTGTTGTAAATTGACTTTTGGCTTTGTTCGGCCCACTATTTTAACCATATTTTTAATTCAAAGAGGATTAAGAAGACATTAGCTTTTTTGTTGTACAACTTTTTATTTAAACATACTCGTACGTATTTATTTAACTATAAAAAATGAAATGTCTTCATTCCTTTTTGCAATTTTTTATTACCATAGAGTGTCGTGTATAATATTATAGGTAAGTAAACCAACATTTTAATTTTAATATATTTTATCTGTGATTTTTTATGTAGAGACCAAAAGGGCCCATTGTATATATATTTTTTGTAAAAATAATGCTAGCATAGGTACCTATTTTAAAATGGTTTTAATATTATATTTTAATTTTACTATTTAACAAGGGGTATGATGTATGGGATGGGTAATTCATAGATAAGAATATTCGAAGTATGTAAATTTTATTAAATACAAGTATTCAAATATTTTAAAGTCGAAACAGATATTTCTCATTCTCTCATACTTAAGTACTTATAACAATATTGACCTAATCAATCATTACTATTTTGAATGGCCAACATTTCATCTGTCACGAAGTTTTTCCCCCCTCTAGGTGTTAGATCACGAAGTTTTTCCCCCCTCTAGGTGTTAGAACTGTAAATCTGATTACTTACTTTGCTTGAGATTAAAATAGAGGAGAGTTGTGTCATTCCACAAACTGGACATTGTAACAGAATATCCTGCTTCCTCATATACTTTCTAAGTTCCGGATCCTGACTATTTATTTGTACAACATGCTTACCTCTTTATTATACTAGTCCTATTGTTGACTAATTACAAATAATTTCATTAGATCCGTTTTTACATAATGGCTGACCCCCTTCCTTTATAATTCAAACCTTTTTCTTGTGCAATGAATGAAGATTTTTGATTTATGAAATAGTAATCAAATTCTTCACGCGAATGGTTTTAAAACAGTATTGTTTAATACATCGTTCCTTTTCCCCTCCAATAAGAATTAAAACTAATAATTAGTCTGTTGAAAAGTGTTATTTTTAGGCCCGTAAATCATTTCATATTTTTTACACCCTTTTTTAAAAGAATCTACATATCCAACTTTCGTATATTACCTATTCGTGTCTGTTTATTTCAAAATATTTTTTCTGCTTCTCGTACAATAGTTTTGAAGTGCCTTTTTCCTAATTTATTATTAAAATATTGAGTTGGTGATTTTTCCAGGTGTAAAGAGAAGTAGAATTTCTTTCGAAACATATTTCTGCCACACTAACATAAAATGTCATCAAACTTTTACAACCACATTCTGATTCTCGTCATTCTACTGCACACTCTTGTAACATTTCATTATAACCACACTAAACCTGTGCAGGTGAGCATTTCGCCTGTTGAAGATGAGAACTATTGTTACGTAACAGCTTGTGATGTTTTGAACAAGATCCAGGAGAAGATACCGTTGTTCTTCGACAATCAGACTTCCAAGTATTCCTCATCCACGCTTAGTTCAAATGAGCAGGACTATGAAATAAATAATGTTAACTTCAAGGATACGCAAGAAACGAGACTGATTAAATTGGAGAGACGTTTGAGATCTGTCGAACAAACAGGTATGTAGACAAAAATTAGTACTAACGTACCCTTTCATACTATGAAAATGAGATTGAAAAGTCGGTATATTAACCTGCAAACCTTTGATCACAAGGAGAATAGAGTGTTCATTATGATGAAATAGGAATAATCAATCCATTTGGGATCCATAGCCTAACGAAAGCAAATGATGTTTGACACAGATTGGTGGTTTAAGATAGTAGGTAGCTCTTGAAGATATTAATCGAAAATTTGATTCAATGGATTTCAGTGTGGATCAAATCAGACAAAGAAGACTCCTGGTATCGGTGTTGTGAAGGTCCTTGTCGCTGTAGACCGGAAATTCATACCCTCAGCTGTTGGAAACAGGATATGGAGGAGTTACCATTCGATCAGATTATTCCTGTGGACATTCGAGTGATGTAAGTTCATGCTTTCTATAGGTACTTTGAGAGTGAACTCCTGAAATTCATCACAGAAAGAGAGTTATTTTAAGTGGTTCAAATAATCTTTTCGTGTTATGAAGAATTATTATAAAAGGTATAGTTATAATTATAACTACTTTTTTCTCATTTTCAGCGATCTGGGAATCAACCAGCTGTCAACTTTATCAAAAGATGCTTTTACTGGTCTCTACAAATTAACTGAATTGTGAGTATTATAATAATTGACGCGTTTGACGCAAAAACGACTTTTAGGCCATAAAAATTATAAGGGTCGTTTTTGGGACAAACCCCTCAATTAGTGACTTGATACTAGTACCTATTTATAACAACCTCGGTGGTTGACTTCTGATATGGATGTTAGTAAGTATTTCGAGTCCAAGTTAAATCACAGAATTAAATTAGATACATTTTTCTTGATATTTCAGAGATTTATTTGATAACAGATTGGATTTCTTGCCCGCTACTGTATTTCACAATTTGGAAAGTCTAATTCACTTGTAAGTAACCATAACATAAGAGAAACCAAACATATTGGACAATTTTTCTTTTATTTAATCAAATTAAACTCCAAAAGAGCATGAGCACAGAAAGGGGTTACTTACATGGATTTTGAGGGCCTGAGGGGCCTATATGATGTTAAAGGAGTTGAATGAAAATGCCTAAAATATTTTGAAGGTGGTATTTCTATATATATATATATATAAAAAAAAAAATAAATGCGAAAAAAGCGCATTTCAATTTATTACCCCTTTTTATTTCAGAAAACTCCGAAAGAATCATCTAAGTGAGCTCCCAGGGAAACTTTTTATAAGTACCATCAACTTGTCAACAATGTGAGTGTCCATTTGGGTTTTCCGTGGTAGGTACAAAGTGTTAAAATTTAGGAATAGGTACACAGGTACCGCATCCATTACCAGATTTGATAACGTGTAGAAATCTTTGAAGAAGGAAGGCAAAGAAGTAGAAGACATCTTATTTTTTGCTGATAACGAATGATCTACCATTGCCCAGATAATTTTCGGAGTTCAAATGTGTTATGGTTATGAGAAACTCCTTCAAATCTCCTTTATTTCCAGGGATTTATCTCAGAATCTGATCAAAACCCTCCCGTCAACATTTTTCAAAGGTGCAATTCGACTCACCGTTGTGCAACTGTCGTACAACGCCATCGAATCCCTTCCAGCCAATGTATTTCACGATCTGATCAGTCTGGAAGAACTGGATTTATCCCAGAACGTACTGACGTCCATACAGTATGGAACTTTCAGTGGAATGTATAGCTTAAAGCGGCTGAAGTTGCAGAGTAATAGAATCAATCAACTGCCCCCTGGTGAGTGGTCTGAGACTTTATTTGCTGGTTCGAGTCTTAACTGAGGGTAAACATCATCTAAAGTCATTTTCTAGGAACTGTTGAAAATGTCAATTTTTCTTCTTTGAAAAGATCTAAAAACCCTAGTTCGGGAGAGGAGAGAGAGAGAGAAATGTTTTATTTATTGTATTTTATTTTCAGGCATTTTCGACGATTTGAAGTATTTGGACTTTCTTTCCCTCAGGAACAACAGATTGTCTTTCATTAGACCCGGACTGTTCAACTATTTTAAACACCTGACCTTCTTAGAACTCTCAGAAAATTGGATTTCCAGTGTAAGTGTGGATATTAACACATACAAAAAATATTTCTTATTGCCATCTGGTGGTTCTTACTGTTTACTAGATAACGGTAAAGCAACTTTGTCTTGAGGAGTAATCGTCCGAGTTTTACGAAAGTGGTACCTACAGTCGTTTCCTTTGGAACACAATAAGAAATCTTTGGATATTACTCGTATTGAGAAAGCTTTTAAATTACCCTATATCCATGTAGTCGTATACTTGGCACTTATTTTGATGGAAAAATAAAAGAAAGAAAAGTTTATATTGTTCATTAAGCCAAAGTCTTTGTTGCAAGAACAACATCTTGAGTTCTTGATTGACATAACTCTTTGTATCATTCTCATTTTATATAAACTTGTATGAAAATGCTCTCACAATATTTAAATAGCCTCCGTTCTTTTTTCTTCTGTATTTTTACCCTTCTTTTCAGCCTTGGGATTTTTTCCTTTACTCCCGTCTTTTTTTTTTGTTATTTTAATCCTCGTTTCCATTTTCAGCTCAATGGTGACGAATTTTCTCAGCTTACTTCCCTGAAAGAGCTCCATTTGGGTCAAAATTATATTGAAACCATTCCAGCAGGGAGCTTTGCCAACTTACAATCCCTGGAAAAGCTTTTCCTCTACTCGAATAATATTCAGGAATTACACGCAGGAACATTTGCTGGACTGACGAATTTGACGGCGCTGTTTCTGAACAACAATTTGCTTCGGTATCTTGACACGAAAGCGTTTGAGCCCATGTTGCACCTGAAGAAACTGTGAGTTTATGATAGTTAACAGATCTCAGTTCTCCAGAAGAGGGGTAACGGAAATTGGGAAAGGAAAACCCGGCTCAAGTATCTATTATTCATGTTTTTTAAAAACTGTTGCTAGGATGGGCTCAATGTTATGGGCCCGGGTTAGATTGTGAACCGCCCAGTGCCCTGACAGTTCTGGCTTTTCGATTATAGTCAAATCAATCAAACACACCGTTTTTTTTTTCATTACAGACAGCTGGACAGTAACAAGTTACAATATTTGGCCACAGATAGTCTCAGCCTTCTTCCGAACCTGATTACTCTCAAATTAGCCAAGAATCCATGGCACTGCGATTGTGCTATCCTCTACATGGCAAGGTCAGTTGGTTACTTTCTGTTAAAACTTTAGTGGCGTCCCTTTGAGTTTTCGAGATAGATACCATGAAAAATGATTAAAAAGTATCTTTCTTCCTACTATTATTTTTAATTGAAAAAGATTGTACCTTGAAACCGCTTTCGCGTCACTTCAAGGCACATTCTTTTACATCCGCACCTTTCCGAGATCGGAAAAGTTTGGTCAAAAAATTTCCGCCCTGGTCGGGATTCGAACTCATCACCTCCAGGTTGAGAATCAGTGCTCTTGACCACTATACATACAGAGGAGGGTACCTGCATACAAGAAAATGAGGAGAAGAGATAGTAATAAAACACGTTCAAAAACCAAACTCTTTATCCTTTGTTATAAAGGTAGGTTTTATGCAAATCTGCCAGAGCCTATGAAATCTGCCAGAACACATGCTTTGTTTTTTTGTTTTTTTTTTTTTCTGCTTTTCCTTGTGCGTATAAAAGATGCTCCTATTCGGGAATTTATTTTCGTAAAACTCAAAGTGAAAATTCATGTCAAAACACTCGGTTTGGTACTAAAACTAATCAAAACAAACATCCTGTTTCATAGTTTCAATAAGTTTTCGGGTTTTGCGTTAAGTTTCAAGTACCGTACTTTCTCATTTAGTTTGACGTAAACGGGGTGAGCCCCTTTCATTCCTCAGGATGGAGGCCTGTTGATGTAGGTCTACTAAAAAAAAGTCCTAGACTAAGTTTGTAAAAGATAACCTTCGCTGTGTTAATGTCCGATGTATACCTTCTATCTGTCTAAACCTTTCAGCTTTATTAGTCTCAAAAACAGGATGCAAACTCAAACCGTCCTGCTTAGCAGTAAATCGTATCAACCACTTTGCAGAGAAATATAGTTATTTACGTATAAGTGGTAAATTTAGGTAGCTTGACTATCTTACGACATTTCATTGGATCTGTATAAATTGTTCTGTAGAAAGAGAAATGTAGGAATTCAATTTTCTCCTCTTTATTCATGTTTTATAAATTTGTAACATGAATTCTTTTAAGACCTATGGGGCAAGTTTAAACAAAACAGATAGTTTCCTTTTCAGGAGGCATTTCATTTTTGTCCCCCATAACGAAAGTTCTTCAAATCTCCAGGCGTAAAAGAACCTGGAAAGTGAACTTTATTTTTTATTGTAGAAAAAAAAGTTTTAAAATGTTATTATGTAGGTATCCAGCAAGAAATATTTTTCCTTTCACGTTGGGAAAGTTTCAAACTTATGTTTATAGTGTTTGTACTTTAAAAAGTAAGTAGAATAGCTAAGGAACTAGTTACTTTCCGAAAAAGGTAGACGCGAAATAGATGAAGGAAGAAGGTTTAAACTTTAGACATTGTAATCAATATTGCGAAAGGGTTATGTAAAGTGAAATCCAAACCTCACCTATCACCTATGCTTCAAACATAATATGAACAACAACAAATATCTCACATTAACAAATATGACATTTTCGACTGTACTGTCCCGTCAGAAATTTCTTCCTACAGTTGTTCCTAATGTTTGGGAGGAGGAAAAGAAATACGAATATAGCCAAAGCATTATACCTACAGGTACTCATAACACAATTATTCAATTGGATTTCTCACTTCTCTTCTCTCAAAATGGGAAAGCCAGGGATATACAAAATATCCCGGAATATTATTTATTAGTTTTTCCATTGAGTATTAGTATTTCATTAAGCTTAGGATTAGCCATGACAAATAACAATTTCGTACCCTTTCCAACCTCCCTCTTCAGACTTTGTGAGAGTAAATCTTGATGATGCATTCATTCCTCTGGGACTAGTCGACAGAGACATTACTAATTCTAGAAGAACTCTTTCAGAGAAACTCTGTCTTTTGGATTACAGGGATCTTATTTTTACTGTCGGCTCTAGAACCAGGTAGTCCCTCTTTTTCGTGGGTTTTCACTCGCTAACTTTTACCAAAAGTTTAACTACGAGTAGGAACATACCTACCAACATTAATTTTATTAGCGCTTTGAAATGATGGAATAATTGATAATTCCTTTTTACTTCAATTTTATTAATTCTTTTATCTTCTATTCGAGAGTGAAAGGCTTTGGGAAATAATTGTTCAGAATGACAAATACAAAATGAAGAATTCATCATCAGATTCAAATATGTCCATTCCTTCTTCCCCTCTTTGTTTTTCCTCTTGCACCATTCTTCTTTCTCCTATTCACTTTGTCCGTTGGATTCCAGAATTTTTGTTCGGGAAAAGATTGAAAGGAAGTAATTTAAGGATATTAGAAATACTTCCCGTGGTTAGAACTTTTTACGAAATTGCAACTAGGTTCCTGAGGCAAGAATTTTCAAGGGGATTTCATAGTTCTTCTTACACAGCTGTTATTTTGTAACTTGTTCTGTATTTTATGATAACTAAACCTCAAAACGTGTTTTTTAAACTGTCCAAACAAATAATATTTTGAATTCATTAAGCTCTCATAAATTTATCTAACTTTCCTTTGGAACAAGTTACGATTAAGGGATCCATTTTACTATTATGAAAACTTTTTGGTCGCGGATGATACCTACTGAAAATAATAATAATCTCTCTTTCTCAAACTTTATATCTTCCACAGGTTGTTGGTTATTATTATATTTTCCGTTATTATTATTATTATTATTATTATTATTTTAAATATCGTGTTAAATGAAGCTCATTAAAAGGGAGAAACTTTTTTGTATCATTATTGCCCTTAGAAAAACATTTTTTTCTCTTTTTTAATTATTTACTCAAAGCTTGCCGTACACATATTCTTGCCGAGAGCACTTGGCAAGAGGTCAAGTTGGGATATCTGACAAGAACATTCACAAATTAAATTTTACAAAACGTAAAAAAAAAGATTAGTATTGTAGGTAGGTATCATTGTTATGAAGTTAGTGGTAAATATACAGTTTTGGTATAAAGCAAAGCACATTGCATATCTAAATAAAATTGTCAGGCATTCATACAAATAGAGGCTGTGCATTTGTGTAACAATTTTTAATTAAGGTAATTTCCTACGTAAGAAGTGGTGAAAAATCCGAATCTGAAAAAAGGGCATATCTAGTAACTGCGCAACAGTTGGGGATCTAAGACTGTTGTTTCGACGACATTTCAGTCGTACCTCTTTACTAAACATACTTGAGACAGTAAAGAAACCAGAAAATCACAAGGATGCTCATCGAATTCTTTTTAAAACCAGAGATTTCTCGGAATATTGCCAGCGTTCATAAAACTCCGAGTAAGATTTTCAAAGTTGGTATCAAAATTTTCTCAGGATAAAAAAATTACTAGTATAGCTTCGCTATGCTTTAGTAATAGAAAGTAAAAATTGTTGAATAGATGAATTGAGGTAGAAAATCATTTCTCTCATCTTTGTCCCTCCTTCTTCCTCTCTTCTCTCTCTTTTTCTCCCTCCCTCTATCTTTCTCTCCCTCCCTCTATCTTTCTCTCCCTACCTCTCTCTTTCTCTCCCTACCTCTCTTTCTCTCCCTCTCGCTTTCGCTCTCTCCCTCCCTCTCTCTACCTAAGAAAGGTGGAATTAAGAAAATTCTCTGTCGTTCAAGAGAAGGAAGCTTCTTCTGTTGAGGAGAGGGAACCTTGATATTAGATTGAAAGACGGAAATATAATGACCCTTAAAAACTGTTAAAAGATAAGTTCTCTTAGATAACATCAATTGGATTTGTCTCATTCAACAGGAAGTTTGACGTCAGCTTGGAGTTTAAATTTAATGGGACGAAATTCTGGAGAAAAAATATTAATCCGTTAAGCTACTGGACGGAGCTTATTAAATTTGACATTAGGCCATTTAAATCCACCCTAGCAGAAAAAGAGCTGAGACCCTCTTTAATTCTAAGAGTGGGATGAAATGTTTCGTTAGTTGTTACAGAAGTAAGACTACAGTTTTTTTTTTTTTTTTTTTTTTTTTTAAAAACCCTTTTTTTTTTTTTTTTTTTTTTTTTTTTTTTTTTCGTTTTTGAAAACTTACTAATTTCATTGAATAGATCTGTTTAAAGTTTCAGTTTACTTTTTTCCTATTAGTATAATAATAATAATAAAGCCCACTTACACCCTATTAATTCTCTGAATCCCATTTGGAGATGTTGAATAATTTGTTGATTTCTTTTTAATGGGACTAAAAGAATTAATGAGCAAGGGCCTCCTTTATTAGTAACAAACTTCAATTATTATTAATTGGATTCATATTAGACACCCAAAAAAGATCATTGCTTCCCTTATTTTGTACATGATTGGATTGATTAGGGTTCTTCGAGATTTTTCATTCCCCCGATTCTATTTTCGCCTTTCTCGTCTTCAACTACGCAGACCACCTAATTAGCGAAGGCCATGACTAGAAGAAAATGAAAATAGACCTTCTGTATAATGACAGCAAATTCTGCGAAATCATGAGCTATGAACAGATTTTTATCCATCAGTCAGTGAAGAAATTTGAATTTAAACGTTGTAGTATATCCCGATTTTGGGGAAATTTTTGGAATGGCTGATTAATTTGAAAATATCATGTCAAAATTATAATCCCAAGTTTTCTGGTGAGGGAGTATAAATAGTTTACCTACCTACCTACCTACCTGTTTTTAGTATACCTATCTATCTCTGTATTCAACGTTTTAGGATTATTTTTAGATTCTGTAGTCATTCTTTTTTTCTCAGCTTTTAAAATATTTTAAGGTCCAGAAGCCCCTAAAATTAATCCTGAAATGTTTTTTCAAGTAGAAAAACTTTACCATAACTGACCGCACTGAAGTTTATCTTTATTTTTGTAAAAAAAAGAACGAAAATGTGGAAGTTGAGAAAAATACAGGATGAAAAGTTCGACTCTTTTCTTTCTAATTTGATCAAAGGGGGAAGTATGTCGAGTTCTTTCAGTTCATATAAAAAATTTGCTTTATTAAAAAAACCTTCGGTAGAAAATATATTAGTTTAGCAGTGTATCGCAGGCCCCAGCACGACGCTCGCGTTGGTTGGCTCGCGGGGTCGCGTCGCGCGTTGTTTGAGATTTATTGTGACGGCAGAAGAAATACAAAATCGTTCATACATCAAAAATGACCTTCTCCTCGATCTCCATATAAAATACAATAATGAGGTCCATAGAAAATATAAAACTACCTTTCTGATCTAGCAAAAGACATTTACAGCTTAGTACAATACAGTTGTCTCATACTCTGGCTACTCTTTCCACCAAAACAGCGCTAAATATAATCTATCCCTACATCCGAGTATTTCCTTTGTTGTGGCTATTAATCCCTTCTCATTGATTGTCCTCGAGCTTCTGATGTAATCTATCGTAGGGTTATGTCCTTGTTTACGTACTAATCCTACAGAGGTGATGCTATAAGAGATTAGTCAGGGAAACCTGCTCATATTATGCAATGGATGGTGGTATTATCATTTTCAGCGGTCACACATGTACAGTTGAAAATTTACACTCAAGCGGGGTTTGTATCATTATAAGTGATGAAATTGTGTACATTTAATCATTGTATCCATTTATAATGCTGCATCATGCTGACAGAAAGTAATTGGGAAGGAGCAGAAAAACGGTATTATACAAAACTGGGTGAAATTTTATGTCCATTATGATATCTACACCTTTCTGAAATTGGCCTTATTTCCCATTTCGTTTAACCCGCGACAGGTCACCTTAATTACACATAGTATACCCACTTAACATTACAATAATACATGTATGTATTCTAATAATAGCTAATACATAGTCACTTGTAGAGATTTTTTTCTCTCATGTCCATCACATTAGAGGAAAAAAATCCAATCTTTTATATTTTTCTCTTTTATTGAGGGATGTTCTTGATAGATAAAAATCTCTCTCTAATACATAGTCACTTGTAGAGATTTTTTCCCCTTGGACATAATTAGTGCTACATCACATTTTGCTACAATACAACCTTGAAAATGGAGACGAACAGGCTCCAATAAACTATTGCAGTTTTTGTTAAAATGCTAGATTTTACCAATCACGGGTTAATTTAATGTGTTTTTCAGTTTTTCAATTTTTCCGTTTCTAAATTTGAAGACGGATGAAATTGTACTGACCCGATTCCCCCCCCCCCTCATGTCAATTAAGCTCAAGTTAAGCCCCAACTTGCAGCCTATACAGGTTAATACTGAGGGGGAGTACTAAGCTCCCTGAAATCTCTCTTTACCTGGGGACCGAGTTTCCCCTTTTACAAACCTCTTTACGGGTATTCTGTCCGACCGTATCAAATTTGAGTAGATATCTATTTTCATTTTTTATTACTCTCCTTTTGCACTTTTGCAAAAGGAGAGTGCTCATTGCCCTACTCTCTCTTTCTCTCTCTCTCTCCCTCCCTCTCTCATGTACCTACCTTTGTCAAAGTATTTTTTGTTTGAAAGTCCAAACTGATTTTGAAGTTTTACCTTTTTTTCGTTTTGATCAAAATCGGACTATGACTTTTATTTGATTTCAATGTAAACTAATTTTAACTTCATCAAACTGCATGCAGTTGAATAACAAATGCAGGCAACGTTGCAATCGCGACCTTTGTTCGATTTCGATCAAATTTGTCTAAAATGTTCAAGAAATAAAGGAGATTCGCTCATTATTTGGGCCTGTGTTCTGTGTTTTCTCATTTCTTTGTTCCTGTTTATACCTAAGTCGTTTTATTATTTCCTTATTTCTTTGTTATGCATCTTGTTCCGGTATTCCAGATCCCCCTTTTCATGTAATTTTCCATTTCTTTCCTTCTTTTTCTCCTTTATTTTTTATCCCTATATTTACTCAACCACACACATAAATACACACATACCTCTCATGTCCATCACATTAGAGGAAAAAAATCCAATCTTTTATATTTTTCTCTTTTATTGAGGGATGTTCTTGATAGATAAAAATCTCTCACGCTCCAGAAGTGCAATTTCTCTCTCTCTCCCTAGATTTTCTCTCCTTTCTTTCCTCCCTTTTCTTACTCCCCTCTTCATCAATTTTCGCTGTTTCTCCTCCTTCTGTCTCTCATTATCATCATAGCTATAATCATCCTTTGTCAAACTATCTCCTATTCCTGATTCATCGCTATAGGAGTGGCAATTCTGCTTCATTTGGGTTATCAAAATAGGGCATGTAGTACCATGCAATACATCAACAGTAAATATTGCATCGCTTTATTTAAATAAAAGGAGAGGGAAAAAATAATAAAAAAAGCTTGAATCCCATGTTTGCTTTCATGAGAACTTGGTTACCGCGAGGCAAAGTTTGTTCAATCCTCCGTGGGGTAAATTTCCGCAGAGTACTTTTCCATCCGAAAGTAGGTAGGTATGTACATTCCTTGTAACTTTTTACATAATACTTTTTAAAAGTTGCCAAACACCGGAACCGGAAAACTTACTTCCTACGAACTGAGACGAGAAATTTCCCCGAAAAACTTTGTACGAAAACCCCCTCCTCCTCTACCGAAAGTTTCCACATACCGCACATACGATGTGTAATGAGATTAGAATACTTTATGATAACAGTCGACTTAATAAATTGTACCACAAGAAATGAGAAATGGAAGAGTAGATTTCGCGGGTAGCTCAACCACTTATACCGATTAGCCTTACACACAATATAGTGTTTCTCATAAGGTTCTGGTTTCTTGTTACCCTATTATATTGCGCTTTATTTCTTTATGTTGTAGCAAACAGACTGCCTTCTTTAGTCGAAAAACCAAGATATAACCTACCTTGAAGCAAGAGCGTGAAAACCCCTAAAGCTAAGTTAAAAAGCTACTCAGGTACAAACAGTTGGTCGTGGACGTCGTTTAGATTTCATTCGGCCACATTCTGGCATTTTTAGCCCGAATAAACTTTGGTTAAAAGCAAACAAGATAGGATAATATTATAGGCAACTAATTGAGTTATTTTTCTACAGCTTTTAAAACTACCGAAGTAGGGAATTGGATTACTGGTAGATAATTTGGTGACAGGTGCGCCTATTTTTTTCTTCTTTTTTAGGATAGTATACCATGTTTATCGTGCTCGAATGAGACTAAAAAGTCCCTTTGCTCCTACAGTCTAAATAATGTCTCATGGACGTGTATTTTATGGGTTAATTGATTCTCATTTCAGATGGCTTCGGGCAAACAGAAGGAAAGTCTGGGACTCAAAGCCAACTTGCCGAGGTCCAGGCAATCTGGGTGGTAAATCTGTTGAGGACATGAGCTTCGATGATCTGTGTGAAGGCCAATGGGCTAGCATGGTCAAGCTAACGGCCAGAGTACCTATAAAGTGATCCATGGCTATTCTTAAATACCTTTTTTATGGTTCCAACTTTATCTACAATACAGCTTTCAAAAGCTACGATATCTATAATACAGCTGTATTGTTATGAAAATTATCAGGTCTTGTTTACTTTTAATTTCCAACAATGCAGAGTTTACCTTCGTGTTCCTAATTTGTAAATTCCGTGGTAACTAATAACGTGTGTTCATACATGTTTTGTTTGGTAATAATTACTTATTAATAGATTTTAAGCCCACCTTATGACCTCACTGTTATTTATTTCTCTTCGAAATAAGGATAACATTTAGACATTGTAAAATATTTTACCTGAGTGGGTCTAGAATTCTAGATAAACCATGATTATGATATCAGCTCCATCAAAACTTAAAACAAAAGTTCAAAATTTTGTTGAAATTTTCTATTAAACGCACTAAACTTTAAGCGTACATAGGTACCTACTTTCTATTTGTGTTATAATTTATCTACCCACCACACCTTTGGAAGATTTACTCTTAATAATAATGACTTAGTTATACCTACCTATGTATGATATTGTATTTTTGTATGTACCTAAAAAACTTTCTCAACTTTAATCAATTAGGTATAAGAGCAGAAAACCTCTTCATGATGGGAGTTTTGAATTTGGAAAAAACCTTCTACCAGGCAACAAGATTTCCGCCTCCTCAGACAAACCTCACCCAGCATGAGTGGGACCGGGAAAAGCCGCACACAATAGATCAGTTGCGCTTACTTGGGTGATGTTTCAAAGTCATAGAGCAGGAAAAATGAGGACCAACGGAATTTTTCTTTTTCTTCTACGACTTCTAGATACCGAGATAAATCGATCTAAAAAATACCAGTAAATCGTGAAGATTGACGTCACGGCATACGCTCCCGTAGGCGATGACGTCATAATTAATGACTCCCGCTTCGTGTGTTTGTGCGCAAGCGTTTCTGCGCATTTTGACGTGAAATCTGACGTCACAGCTCTTTGAAATTTTTCATTAGAACGGCAATTGAAAATTGAATTTTCGACCTTTTAAAGTTACTTTTTCGGAGTTTTGACCTCAGATTTGGATTTTCCACAACTTTTTACGTAGGAATCGACCTTTTATTAAAAATATTTTCCCAATTGCAACTCCTCCATTTAAGAGTATCCACATGTCCTACCCTAGTTACATACCTATATACTTCATATTTTAGGTACCTAAATAATAAACTCTCACACTTAGAATTCCCATCATGACTGCTGTGAGTGATACCTTTCCCCTCTGTTTTACGTCTTCTTGGTACAAAGTTTGCTGATGTTCCGTCATTAAAAAAAAGTCATTTCATCCCAAGAACCTTCGAGACGTGAAGAGTTCTTAATATCTTAATACATAAACACTCTGGTTTCTAGAGAAATTAATTTATTCTCAAGTTTTTAAGTAACTTTTTGTTAGCGTTAAACGCAACAACTTTA
The DNA here is from genome assembly GCF_000475195.1 of Diaphorina citri. Lineage (NCBI taxonomy): Eukaryota > Metazoa > Arthropoda > Insecta > Hemiptera > Psyllidae > Diaphorina > Diaphorina citri. The sequence goes on along the minus strand of NW_007377449.1, from coordinate 302,756 downwards.
TTTTAGCCACGGTGAAAATATCATTTACATTAAAGCATAGCAGATTTAACAACCAACAGGAGACCTGTGGTATAATTACCGTGCTCTTAAGCCATTAAAAGATTTTCTGCTGAGCTCTGAAATCAAGAACAGGTTTCAACAGATTTAAAAATATATCGAATCCCTGTTAGTTTCATCTAATTTGGTCATAATCCAAAGTCCAGAGAAAAACAATCTCTTTTTGAGCTTCCCCTCCCCGAAATTTTGGTCCTAAAAAACGGTCGAACCGTACATTTCTCGAGACCCAACTTAGGGACACCTTTGATCTAACTACATGAATTACTATTATTTTCAGATGGAGAAATATCAAGTGGAACTTTCAGCTCTGTAATTGCTTAAAAATGCGAATAGGTGAAACCCATGTGACATAGGTGAGACACTGTAACCCAGAAAATGAATTATTTTATGAGATACTACCTAAGTGGGATACGTTTAATATCCATTTTTAGTTGTAAAATAAAGCACACTGTATTTCTAAACAAAGTTGTCAGGCATTCATAAAAATTGTAGTCCAGAAAGGAATTTTATTACACCTAACCGTGAATAAACATCGAGTTATTAATAAATAAACTCGACCAATTCAAAATCGTATATTTCTTTAAAGACTTTTGTATTATCCACGCCATTCGCAATAAATACACTGTTGTCATGTGTGAACCAAATTACAGTGTTGTCGTTAGGGTTTTCAAAACAAGATTGGGATGAGAAGAATTTTCGTTTCATGAGAGGATTGAAAGGTGTGAGGGAAAAGAACTTCACCCCAGGTAAATTGGCATGACACTGACAAGGGCTAGGGGAAGATACGTTCCTCTCGGAGATGAAACTTCAAGCTTTAAGCCTCACTGGCAATGAAGAGCTGAAGAGAGCTATTTTTTGTTCACTGACATGTAAGAAAACAATTAAAACAATTTTTCATTAAATAAGTTTCATAAACAGTAAAATGATAATCATTTTAGGTATTTATTGAAATTAGTTTGCGCCAATTACGATTCAGTAAAAAAAAACCCACTCATTTTTAAATAATATTACAATTACTATTAGAACATTAGCTTTCTGCAAACTGATTTTATAAAGACCTCATCATTGAAGATTCAATATAGGTTTGCTTAGTGGAATAAAAAGTTCTACTATAGCCTATGGGTATCTTGTGGTCCAAGGAAATAAAAAATTGTGTAACGAAAGTTTCAAACGTTATTCAACTGTAATAATTAAGTATTGCTTTAAAAAATATCCGCAAAATATTTGTACAAAATGTTTAGAAGACCAAGAAAAATAACTTGAAAAATAGAGGAGAATGTTGAACATTTTTAATTAAACTCGAGTTTATTGACTTATATTAAGTCTTATAACCAATTAAAAGTAATTTAATTTTAAACTTTGCTACATTTCAAACTTTCTCCTTTATTCAGGATTTTTCATTCGATTTGCTGTACTGTTTTATCAATTATCATCTACAATGGGTACCTACTATTTTATCATCTTAGTTGTACCCATTGTATAGGTACCTACCTTTAATTTCAGCTACCGGCTTTATAGGTAAGGTAGATATCGTGTTGGGAGAAAAATCTGCTCTAAAAAGGATAACAAAAAAGATCATCCTTTTTTTCAGCACCTCCACTGAGAAATTTTGACTAAAACTATTAGCTCGCTAGCACAAGTAGCAAATGTTCATAATCACCCTCATTTCAACATTTTCAAAATTATCAACAACTTTCCTCCGCTCCCTGACATTTGATTTTCAAAATTTTTGCTCCATCAGTTCAGCACGAAATGGAAAATGTTTCTCTTGGTGATGGAATAAAATGTTGAAATCATCAGGACGTTTCCTAAAAAAAAAAATTAAAAAAAAAAAAAAAAAAAATCAGTTATATTACTATTATCCTCTCTGATCACTTGAAGAGCTGAATACAAGTGACTATAAGACAAACTTTTTTTTTTATTCAACCAAAGTCCTTTGATCGGGACCTACAAGAGACAATCGACAGTGTGAACGCTCCCTAATAAGTTTAGGTAAATAAGTTTATTCCAATTCACTTTTGTTTACATCAACAGTTGAGAAGGGTAAAATTAAATACACAATAAAGTGACAACTGACAAAGTTCAAGTGGGTAGGTAAATGTCTTTTGACGATATAAAGAAGAGGTTCCCAAACCTTGTGTCCAGGTCCAGAAGTTACTTGAAAATTGTTACTCCAGAAGTTACTTGAAAATTGTTACTCCAGAAGTTACGAAGAAAATTGGGTGAATGGTTTAGGAAATCTGTTTGAGGCTTTCATGCATTGGGTCCTTTTCTATCTATCTGAGGGAGGTCTACAGTTCAATATGAATATCTCATCAATGCTTTCGTCTTAGGTACTCTTACAAACGTTGAGAACCACTCAGAAAAGAAAAGCAATATAAAATTGAAACAACAATGTCAGTTGTTTTTAGATAATGCACACCCTTTGTTGTAAATGTATTCATAGAACTTCAAAGATGAAAGATAAGTAGGTAAGCCATTTTTACTCATAGAAACTAAAATGTACGTATATAAGTACGTGTAGTATAACCCTATCGTACGAGTTTCTATATTTTCTTCTGTAATTAATATAATTCTGTTCCCTGCTCTGTTGACTTTACCTGTTTGTGATCTGTGACAGATCCTTCTACTAGTTTCTTTTTCAATTCCTCCCAACTTTGACCCAACTTCAGCATTTACCTACCTACATTACACGTGACTAAATTCTAGTGATTTTTTTTTCTCATTTTTTACAATTTGTCTTTGGTGTTTCATAAATTTTTCTTTATTTGCTTCCGTTTGACCTGTGGTACTGAATGACGATTACTACCAGGTACATAAGCAAACACACTTTTTTACTTTTTCTATTTAATGAACATTTTGTCTCGGGTAAATTCAGTATTTGTGCATGTAAATACCAGATAATTGAGCATGAGTAAATAACTCTTTAAAACTTGCAAAATAATTATTTATACAGATGCCCTAGAATGGACTCACCTCTCTTCTGTGTCTATATTCGAGTATCTCCCTCCTCAATATTGATCTTTTGTAATATGTAATCTGAGTTGTGACCAATATGTTTCAAAGAGACTTGACAAGATTACCTACTGACGTTCGGTTTTCAACAGTGGATTAGTTGGTAGTGTTAGTTAGTCTTCATTCGAATATTCCTAACTACACATTGTGGGTAGTAAATTAATAAAAGCTTGGCTAATAACATTTTCCGTAATATGGGTTTTAATTTTCCGGACAATGAGTAATTGAATTTGAGCTTGATTTGCTCTCTATATGAAAAGTGAAGGTGATATGTGGAATGAGGGTATATAGAAGGGTTCATATATGACAGGCACAATTTGCTCTGATGCTAAAATGATAGCAATATGGTGGGTGGGATTGGGGCTTATTTGACCACAGAAAGAGCCCTTGCTGTTGACAATATTTTGCAGGGAAAATTACAAATTTTCAAACTCATCGATCTTGTCACCTATGATATCTTGTTTTTCTAATCTTTCAACTTTTAAACATAAAACAATATTTAGATTGACGCAAAAGGGTTTAATATAACATTTTGACCGACTTCTTTTTTCTCTTAAGTTTGAAGAAAGAGAGAGAAAGGGAGGGAGGAAGAGGGGTAATAACCTACAACCAATTAAGTCTGAAAAGAGCTGGGTAAAGACGAGGAAGAAAGCAGAGCTATGAAATATTGCTGATTTCTTTCACTCTCTTTTATATTCTTTCCCTGTCCTCTTTAGCCTCCTTCATTTTCGAGTCTTCCCCCTTTCCTTTCCTTTCCTCTTGTTCTCTTAAATTTTTTCTCTCTTTCCATCATTCTCTTCGGTATATTATTAATTTAATGACGTAGCAAGAAATGAGTAAATAAATAATAATGTTTGCCTTACCTATTTTCTTTGTGTTACTTCTGTTTCTTTCCTCTTTTCCCTCTCCAGTTTTCATCTCTCACTCTTCTCCTCTTTTGTCCATTGATAAATGGGACAGCATTTATATCTTAACACCTCCGTAAAACTACATTTCGGCTCTCAAGGAAGAATACTGCTTATCAACCATTTGAAAAAAAAAAAAAAAAAAAAATCAGAAAAAGCGAAACATGGATTTCTATGGGATCTCTTTTCCGTTCTTTTTGTTTTAAAGCTTGACTGATTCTCGAACAATTAGAAGATTTCGCGAAACCTGAACGCTGAATGGACACAAATAATAACGATTCTAAAATTCCAAATTACTGAGATAGGGAATGGAAGTATCTACTGAGATGAAAGATGGGATTTTCGGGAGAAGGAAGCTTTTATTTGTATAGAAACAGAGAGGGATATTAATTTCCAACAGATGAAATAAAGAGAGTAAAAAAAAAAAAAAAAAAAAAAATCAAAAGATCTTTCTTTATTCACAATACCAATAAAATTATACCATTAGACTTTTCACTAGAACTAACAGAGAGTACCTTCTTTCAAGTTTCAAGTGTCCAATAAAAGCACCCAGAAGCAAAGTATCTTAGTAGGTACTTATTAGAAATGGAAGTATTAGAAAAAAAAATAATAATAAAAAAATTAATAAATTGAAATGCACTCAGTTAAGGCCAATTATTTATTTCTTGTAACGTGATCTAGACCTAGAATAAGGGCCAACAGTCAAACATGGTTGAGAATGAGGACTAAAATACATTAAATAACTCTTTTATGTATTTCCAAAGGTCAATTATTTCGAATCTTCATCTAGAAATAAGGGCTAACATTCAACCATGCACGCTTGAGAATAAGATCTAAAAATACGTTCTCTAAAGTAGGTGGTTTCAAGTTCAAAATGAAAGAAACTTGGAAAGGAGAGAACGGGTTAGATTTAGTCTAATAATACCCTCTCATCCTTAGTCCCATTTCATGTCTTGTTATTTTGATAATGTTCATTTAAAGTTTACTGAAGCAATCATGAGAATCCCTCCCAGAACTTTTTCCGTAAGTGACATTTATTACGGGGTGGAGTGGAGTCCACTTTGATCTGTCCTTTCACATTTTCATGCACATCCTTTATTTTTTACCGCCTCTCTGGGTTTTTACTCGGCAAGGGGAAATCTCTGGAAGTAATTCGCCGTTTTTCAGAATACGAAGATTATGGCATTATCTCTCAGTTAATTATTTGTATACCTATTTTTTATTTTTAGGTAGGTATTTCATTTTGTTTCCAACCATTTCGGAAATCCGCTTGCGCTAATCGGTGCCCATTTGAGGCTCAGTAGTTGCAAAATATGTAGATATTATATTCTTTTTTATTTTATCAGTAAACCAAAACAGTTATGATAGGTAAAGGGTCACAACTGAGAAGAGGACCGATATTCATCAGTTTTCTGCTAACTATCTATCTACCTACTATTTATCTGTCAACCTATATTCGAGTATCTTTCTATTTATATAGGGAACGGTACAGTTTTCACCCCTAGGCAAACATAGGTATCTACCATCAACATTCAACAACATTCTCATTCGATGAGACAGAAAATAATTAAATAATTAAAACCTTACAGCTATTGTCAGCCAATGACAGGTATAGGGGACATGGGGTTCATGCGAAATGCTCTTCAGTCCCCCAGAGCTTTTGAAAAAGGATTGAAAAAAAGTATTTGTTTACTTTTTTTACCTCTGGACATTGGCCTACTAAATGTAGGGTAGCTAAATATAAAATAGAGGAAGGGAGAGAGAAAGTTAATAACAATACTCGTATGTTTGGTCCATTTTTACCTTTCTAGAAAAGTTTATAAAATGGGGTGGTATCATTATTTCACTCTTCGTTTTTCATCCTCATATTTCAGCTCTACAGAGAGGGGAGTTTCAAGAGCTAAAAATCGAAAAATTCAAAAACAAGCCCAAAAGCCTTGAGGGGAACAAGCGCAATATTCCTACCTAAATAATCCTTCACTAATACTACCTCATGTTCTATCAGAGAAATACTCGTATGTAGTAACTAGGGCTTTGTTTTCTGTTTACAGGGTATAGTGAAGTTCTTAGAGGCGTTGCTGATAGCTGACCAGGAGCTTCGCCGCTTTTCTTGGATCAGGTTGAATTTTCTATTTGCTGAATTGGTATTATTAATTTTCAAAATTTAATATTCTTACTTTTACTAGGTGATGGCCCCTATACTAGGGATGTGAAACAGTAATGTGGTTATGCTACCCCAGACCGGAAATTTTGGACAAGCCCTGCCTCAGAAAAACCCCAATGTGTGATATTTCAATCAAACTGTAAAGCGAAATTTTTGAAAATTACTTTTAATCCGATGAGAAAAACATGCTGCGTGAATTTCTGTTTATGTTTTCACTATTGATTGGGTAACATACAATTAGACTCGAAATGTTGTGTGTGCAGTTACATGTAAACTATCTCAAATGAACACACCACAGGGTTTGAACACATTTCTCTTGTTGTTTTCCATGAATTTCCTCTTCACCTGGGGAAATTGTTTTCATTTCACTTTTTTTTTTCGGTAAGTGGTTGAGGGAAAGAGCTAAAGTTGAGTCAAAGAGACATTAAACAAAACCAGTAAAAAACGGTATCTACCTAATACCTGTATGTACCTATTTTTATTCGATTGATCTTGTAAAATTAAACCCTGCTTTCGAAAGTTACAATCAAGTTTTGTGTACACAAAAACTTTTGCTGACCTACAAATATTAAGAAGAGTAGAGGACAGACATAACTTCAATGAGTAGAACCACTTCAGAGATGATTTTTGAAACTTTCAAACACATATGTACTCCGTATATTAGATGGATTTTACACCTCTAACTTACGTCACGATGAAATGCCTAACTTAAGTAAGATGAAGTGGCGTGGCGGTGCGAAATCTCTCTATCACTTAAAAAGTTATGAGAATGCACAGCAGTTACACAGTCTCCATCAATAGGTATGCAGTATGCACCTAAATAGTTTAGTTTTGGCAAAATGAATCAATAGTGATGCTTGAACGATTTACATTGACTTTTAGTATCCATTTTCAATCCCATTATTATATCTTTAGTCTCTTTCTATCTAGTAAACTGTCTGCCACCCCTTTTTGTCCTAGATGAAAGAAAATGCTCAAATAAAACAACTTGTCGGGAAATAACACGTTTTCCGGTCTTTTATTAAATTTGGGAAATTTACTTAAATGCCCTTTCAAGTCTGCTTCATGCTAAAGAATATTTTTCTTTTTTAACGCAGAAATGAGTTACTCGTAAGTCATTTTCTTTCGTGAAACGCAACTTTTTTTTTAATAACTCGACATCATTTTAATTCAAAAAGTTGGTACCTACTTGGGTGCTTTAAGCTGCTTCTACATTGGTCGCTAATTTTCTTCAGACTAATCAGCAGTCAGTCGAACAGGGGTCTGGTGTCGTAGAAACAAAATTTGTAAAGACTAATTCCGGTCCCAATTTAGTTTGCGTATCGGCAATAGTCGATAAAGATAAGGAAGGCTCTCGAACTAAAAAGGCTTCTAGAAGGATAAGGGAAAATGAAAATTTTCATCACTGAAACAAAAACGTGACTAAGGCTTTTGCAAATTAATTTGATAACCTTACGAAACATTTTGGACAAATTCTTTTACAATTTTATCATTTGAGTTTCGGACGGACAGAATGTTGGAACATCTTTTATTAAAAGCGGCATAAATACTGCAAACCCATCACACCGATTATGACATTATTTTATGCGGACGTAGAAAAAAATGCCATAATAATGATAAATAATAATAATAATAATAATAATAAAGTAGCCGGGATAAAAGTCCGAGATAAAAGCGGGGTAAAGTTTTTTAATGTTGCCTTTTTCTAGTTTTTGTTTATTTTTAATTACTTTAAATATCCACCATACCTCCTCTCAAACTTTTCCTCCCATTTCCAGCTTGCTAGCAGATTTTTTCATTTACGTAGGACGAAGGTCGGTTGCTTAGTGTTATCTTTATCTTCCTTATAATTACCTTTGACTTACCTAGGTATATTGCTAAGTGAATATTACTTGAATGGGAGCCAGAGAGAAGTCATTCCATTCCTTTTCATTCAATAGACTAGCGCTTAGGACGAATTAGGTAACTACCTAAATATGAATATCTGATGGATGGATTTTTTTTTTTAGTAATAATTTACATACCTACCTACTTGGGTAATTATTATCTATGTACCTATTCATCCGGAACATCTAAGTACTTTTCCAAGCCCAAGATTTTCCTTCATATTTTGACGCTTGAAAACTGAGAGCAATACCTGAACATGATAGGTACATACGTGTAGCTGTAGAGGAATCACAATAACACTATTTTCTTCTCCTATTTCATCACGGTTTTTTTCCACATTCTTCTGTTACATATTGAGCATGAGATTTATCAAAAAAACCTCCAAAGGGGAAAAAATTGGATTAAAAAATACCTTGGCTGCTGTCATGTCAAGCCGCGTTCGTAATATTGTTATTATGATAATCTAACATTATTACGTCATTTTTCTTGGCATTGATTTCTTTAAAAGAAACCATTTTTACTTTTTTTTTCCTTTATTATTTTGAGTAGGTGCTACCATACTTTGAGTGTTTGGGGGAGCCTAAGTACATTCCTAGTTACCTAGTAATAATAATAATTATTTATTATTATTCTCATGCTAAATCATGCTATGAAATAATTAAAACAGCTAAAATAAAAGTAAACGTTTTGGAGTTCATTTTTAGAGCATTTTAGGTAACCTGAGATTTTGAAAATGTAAATATGTACATACCCACCAATAAAAAATAAACCAATACACCAATTAAAAACACCAATAAAATTATTTAATAACAGAAGTAAAAGTACTGGAACTTTTACAGCCCAATTAAATTATGAATTTATCAAATGGTAGTTTTTTTTTTTTTTTTTTTTTTTTTTTTTTTTTTTTTTTTACCTGATAAATTTTTTTTTTCCTTTATCATCATTTTTTCTTTTTTTTTTTTTTTTTTTTTTTGGTTTGTTTTTTTTTTTTTTTTTTTTTTTTTTTTTTCAGAGAATTTTTCTTCTACCTGAAGCAATTTTGTTTCAAATTAAAAAAAAAAAAAAAATACCCCCCGGTACTGAAAATGAAAATGACTCCCAACAACCCTTCTAGAACTGTTCATGTTCAGTGACGGCATTACAGGTTTCGGATGTCGAGACTTGGATCCAGTCGAAATTTTACTCTTTCTCTTTGGGTCACCTGGATCAAATAGAGAGTCAGATTTCAGCCAATTAGGTTGCTTAAAACACTAGAATTTAACTTCATCGAAGTTTTAACCCACTCTGATATTATAATGATTTTAATGGGTCTTTATGTAACACAGTTATGAGAGCTTATGACTCCTCTAAAACAAGATCGAATTCTTTTTTTCTCTCTCCTGAGTAGGTAGCCTTATCAATCCCTACCCTTCTTCACTGTCTATTACTCTCTCCCTCCCCCTCCCTTTCCATTTCTCTCTCCCCTCTACTTCCTTGGTGCCCCCTTTCTCCCTTTCTTCTGGAAAATATAAATATTTTGTTTGGCTTTTAGTTAATGACCTGAAAGTGCCCCTTGGCATTATTTTATTAAAATTGTAAATTTCATCTCCTTTTATGTTTAGGTATTTTGGTTTTTTTTTTTTTTTTTTTTTTTTTTTTTTTCACAAGGGCATAATTTTCTGATTCTTCTCTTTACTTCTTCTCCTGTCAGGAGTTTCAAATTGTATAAACATGCCTAATAGGAAAGGAATTTTCTTTTGGGGAAAATATACATAGTATCGAAAATAATAATAATAAATTAAAGGAGGGGAGTAAGTACAAAACACTCGAGTTCCAAGTGTAAATAGCCATTTCCGTTTATTTATTACTATTACTGCATTAAAAAAAATTGTAGACTAGACACTGTCTCATATTGTAAAAAAAGACTTTAGGAGCTAACTATTTTTTATGTAGGTAGGAACGTACGGAAAAAAACATAAATATCCAAAATTATTCTATTTTTGTTTTTCTCCTTACAATGTTTTTTAATTAAATAAAAAGAGCTTTTGTCCTAACTCAGTCCTAGATCCCTGAGAAAAACGAGTTTTTTTTTCTTCAAATCGCGTAATCGCGAAATTTTTAATTAAATAAGTATTTCTATTATGAGGAGATATTATTTATGTATTTTATTTTCTATTCTAGCAGTTGTAATTTTGTAAAGCTTTTCTGAGCTTCAGGGTCCTACCGACTGGCATTCGAAACCTTAACCAATAACAATACATAGTAGGCAATACTTTAGTACATAATGCACTTTTTGTAAAGTGGATAATTTGCCGTTACCTTTTGTAAAGAGTTTAGATTACGGGAGGTATTTGAAAGTTTTCTACTACCAGAAAATAAAATTTACTCTCGTTCGATGAAACTGACAATAGAGAGCTTTCACTTCCAATTTGACTTTCGAAAGTTCATTATCAAGTGCACTTTAAAATCACAAACTTTTATATTATTGATGGACAGTGACATTTTTTCCGAGAAAAATGGGTTGAAAGCCGAAGTAACCTTTAGTCATATGCTTCCCACTTTGTATACCTGCATCGGCGGACAAATTTTCGCGTGGGCTTTTTTCATTATGAAAGCCTGGATTTTTTTTTTTTTTTGCTTCAACGAGAAATTAAAAACTTACCTAGTTCTTTTGTTCTTTGTTCAGTTTGTTCATTTATTTGATGTCGCTTGTCAAAAGAGAAATTATAATCGGGGCTATGTTCCCCGTAGGACTTTTTTTTATTATTTTAATTGCATGATTTGTCTTTGTGTGAACAATAATAGATATTTATGTATTTGGCCTAAGCTATTATATTGAGAACTATGTTATTCTGGTAATTGTGTATATTAATGGTTAATAATTTTTAACTTCTTAGTTATACTTAGTTCCCCTTTTAAACAGATTTTTTATTGTGTTGCAAATTTTACGAGAAAATTTTCCAAGTAAAAACCCTGTTGAATTGTGTAGGTACAGTCCTTTTCTACACCCAGTAGGTTAGACAGGCAATATCAGCAGTAATGAAAGCTTTTATGTCTAAATGTAATACTTCTACTTTACCTAGACTTAACGATGAGGTGGAAACTTGAAATGCTTTCGAAATACCTAGACCATATTTTTTCCCATTCAAACCTCTAAAGAGTCTAAAGTCTCCCTTTATTAAGTCATCCGATCATTTTCAAGAACTATGAAGAACCAAACTAAAGTACTAATGTAGTGGAAATTATTTGTTTCCATAGGAGGGACGGGGGATCACCATTTTCATTTCCACACTGCATGGACTTACTGTTATTATCAAACATTTCTCTCATTCAAAGGCTTGAAAGTTCCATGAAATTTGTCAGATGGAAAAGTTATTCCGAATGATTGCTCGTTCCTAACTATACGGGGTGATTTTTATTCAGATTACTCTTGCGAGGAAAGATCTTAAATGAGAGGGATTGTATGATTTTTTACTTTTTTTTTTTTCCTTTGGAAATCAGGAACAAAAGAGAGAGTACCTACGTACAAAAAGGGACAAAAATGTAAAATCTGTAAATCCAAAGGAAAGAAAAACAAAATTAGGTTATAATGGGCAAGTATACCCACGAGTATCTATTAGGTACATTTACAGTTTATGATAATGTGGGCATAGAATTTGAAAGATTTGAACAAGGGCAACTGTATGTGAGAACATTTCATTGAATCCAAAGGGCTGTCAGGATGATTTATTAATTTTCATCATTTTCATCCCTTTCAGATTCTTGTCATAATGGAGTTGCCTAATTATAATTCACTCTAATAAAGGATAAAATTAATATTTCATAATAGAGGGGAAATCATGCCAAATATAAGGCCTAATCATTCGACCCTTGGTTCGATAATAGCATGGAATGTGCGTAGTTTTGCGTGTGTAGTTACAAACAAAATAATAATGCTGAAGGTGAAAATTATGCTTGTCCAATTGATAAGGTTGAAGTTCCATTCGAGGATATGTCGTCGTGTTGGGGTGGCGCGATCGAGTCAACAGACTTCCGATTTTTTTTCGCATGTAGGTACCATAAATTATACATTAGAGATTACGCACGACGTGAGGTTGTAAACTAGAATTCTTTATACTTTTATTATGCTGGATACTTTTTACCTAGAGTTTAACTGCTGGGACGCTAACTGTTGTCATTGCATCACTTTTGTAGCACACTGTAATAGAGCTTTTAATCTTAGACGAACAAGAACTCCAAGCTTAATAAACACCCATTAACATCAGTAATAAACGATACAAGTGATAGGCGAGGGAGAAAAATGATAATAAGAGAAATGAGAGTAATAAAAGTGTATAAAAAGGAAGAGGAGTGAAATCTGTAGGAAGGATGTGAAGGAAAGAGGATGAAGGAGAAATACTCAGCAGGAGAAGGGGCGGAAGAGAGGGAATGCAAAATAATAAGTAATAATATTGACAAAAATATTGTAGCATATCTGAGAGTAAACAAAAGCTCACAGTTTCTATTCGGATCTTGGAACACTCTTGCAAAGGCAGCACAACATCACGCATGCTGGAGAGAAAAACATTTCGGAGGAAAATTGTTCATTTTGAAATTTTGCTTTAGAAAATGTTTAAAAATAAATTGAGCATATATCATGTGACATAATCCGGAAACTAGGATGTGTGATGTGTTCAATATGGTAACCCTGGTACAGGAAGCGAGGCTGATAGACCGCAGTACCATGACATCAAATACATATGTGTGCTGATGAGATATTAATGGCCCAATGTAACACTGGTGTGCTGGCTGATGGCAATGGTTTACATACAAACCGGCAACAAAAAAATGTTAAAAAAAACAGTCAGAATTTCAAAGGGATAAGTAAAAGTTAAGTGAATGTGTTAAACATAATGAAGGCATGTAAGTTACTGATAAGTACGAGTAATTCTAGTAAGATAAATACATAGAACATACATTGTGAGTAATTGAGTGTAGGTACTCGTAACTTCTTTATAAGATGCTATTTAATCTGTACCTGTACCGGTATCCAGGTAGAAGTTCTCAAATGTTCTTCCTAAGCATGTAGGGTCGTGGCTTGAGTTTAAATAAGTTGTAACAGCGATACTTAAATGTCACTTCTAGATTTTTTAATGGTTATCAGTACCTATGAACTTTCGAATTGGTTTCGAGAACTTATGGATAGGTCAGTTCAAGTGATATTGTAAGAGAAGAAACTTCAGACTTTTTTGTAAATATGTCCATGTTTTAATCCACATAGTTTTCACATTTTTTTTCCAGCTTAAAAAGCAAATGAGTCTAAAATAATGTCACTGTGAAAACTGACAATCTATTGTCAGAATAACAATCACGATAGAAGTTTTTCCGAATGATCTTTACGTTTTTATCAAAAACAAAACTGATTTAATTGTTTCTCATCAGACTGAAATGACAATGTATGGGCGTCAGTGATTCATAAATTCGAGGACTGAGGACACATAAATCAAATAATTGGGCATTTCCTGTGATGCCTTGGAATAATTTATTGGAGAAGTACCTACCAAGGACGTGTCACAGGTACATCTCTGGAGACTGAGATACAAGGGCACATTTATAGTGTGTAAAATGGTCCATACGAAGTAGACGCGCAAGAAGTTTTAACATGTTTGATGTGAAATTGGTAGATGAATTACCATGGAGAGTGATAGGTTTTCTGAATCAGCTGATCTATGTTCTCACCAGACAAGTTAACCGCGTTAGCAAAAAAACTAAGGTAGAGTTAAAGAAGAGGTAACCTGAAACTATAAGCAAAACTGTTGACATATCCAGAATAGGAAAGAGCTAACATATCTACTCATCTATTGGTAATTGGTATTAAATTTCACTTTAATCATGATTGATGTCATGTAAGCATACACATTACCAATCCCATCAAATCCACTATTAAATCCTTACATAACTCTGAAAATTACGGATAACAGGCCTCGATAGGTATTCATTTCAGTATCAGGTTTAGCCCGATAGGTTGCCTTTACTATACAAACAACATCCTCACCAAATATGATAGAGTTGCATCCTGGGAGACACTAAACTACAGCCAACACAACTTGGATCGTTGCCTAGGTACAAAACATCAGTCATTACCATAACAACTAACGTTACACGGGTAGACATAATTCATGAAATATTACACAGACAATTAACTGCCTTGTGTTCTGGTGTACACGGTGGATAGAGGCAACATTACAATGGGCGACCTTGAAGCTATAAGCAACTCTAATGATAGATGAGTCACTCTAAGTTTAGGTTTGAGTATCTCCACAAAATCCTTATTGTAGGTTAGTGTGCCGGCATATAGTGATTACTAATTAGGTACATATGGGTTATGGGGTAAGTTCTATTTTTCGGGAGGGGTTATACCATTTAGTTGTATGTAATAAGGGTGAGTTGTATGTAATAAGGGTGAGGCTACAGCTATACCATGAATGGATACTTCAAAAGACAAACAACGGACATGGAAAACTTACCGAGGATTCCAGGCACCTAAGTTCGAGATTCAATGACGGTTTTATTGCCCCAAAAGGTATCTCACAGAACACCTAGAAAAAGAAAATGCCACATTGGATAAACAACGTCAAAGTGAAACATGACTTGGGAAACTGAGAAAATAAGTTCTTTGCAGTCAGAAGATCACTTGATAAGTTGATAAGAAATGAATAACGGTACTAGTCACTCTCGACGCATTGAACTTGTTTCTATTATTTTTAGATCACAAGTTGTCGAGGGAAAAAAAAAAAAAAAAAAAAAAAAAAAAAAAAAAAAAAAAACAGGTGTCTGACAGTAGCATGCGCGGGGGTTCCAAATCATTGTCATTTTTGAACCAACTTCCACCGAGATCACACGTGGAAAACCGGTGTTTCAGAGGTCAATTATTTTACTACGAACTCCCATCGGATTTCCAGGATAAATTTCTTGGAAATTCTTGAACCCCCTCCCCTTTTTGCACAGATAAATTTTCGGAGAAGAAAATACTAGAACTGTTAACTCGGGGAAAAAAGGAGGAGTGTTTTTTGAGCTCTCGTCGTTTTTTTTTCTAAAGGGTTGTGTAACGGATAGCTGGATTTCAGACTTGAATATCCCTCCACCGTAACTTCCTCCTGAGCACCCCTTGTACGACAGACTTGTTGAATGAGGGAAGCGCAACAGACAGTCCCGTGTTGAATTTGTACTCCCCCGTCCCACGTCCCCTTCATCTTCATCTCTCTGCCACCCCCTACTCTTTGTACAGCACAGGCAAGCACCACCTGTTGCTCAAATTTTGCAAGCATGACTCGAGAAAACTCAAAGGATTAAATCATTTTTAACCCCTTTTTTTATTTTGTACTTTCCATTACCTAATGTAGGGAAAATTGTGAAGGTAATAATAATAATAACAATAATCGTGAGGAAACATACTAAAGTTATTTTGAGCACCGTCCTGTCTATGTGGATTTAAAGTATGTATTCCAGAATTGGTAAGTCAATAAATCGAAATTTATTTTGATCTCCATTTTTTACATGCACTGGAATTTTTGTAATTATTTTTGTAAACCTAAAAAATCGCATAAATTTATCGCGAGAAAGCAGCGTACCTACCAATCTCATGTGGAAATCCTGAATAATAAAGCTGGTCAAATGACCACCGCTGATATTATCTACAGGTCTATAAAGTCAAACAAGAGATTGTTGTAGCTAAGATTAATTCGTTAATCCCAAGGTTTTGCAAAGCTAACAAAATGTCGTGTGATGTTGGCCAGATTTTTTGTGTATTTAACTTTTTCTCTTTCTTTCTCTCGTGCTTTTTTGGTTTCTTTTATTTATTTGATTTTTTGTGTATTCTTCTCGTACTTACGTCTTAGCTTATTGAAACAGTTTTGTTTAAAAATAAAATAACAATAAAGCATTAACAATCTAAATTTAGTCGATTATTTTCATTTTTTTTTTTTCTTTAAAGTAGGTAGATTTATTTTGTATAGTACAAAGTACAAATAATAGTATAGGTGAGCTTTTGCACATATCCTAATAGTTTAGTTCGTAATTTATTGAAATACAATTTCTTAAATTTTTGTGTTGATATTTTCCTTACGCAATATGAGTGCAATAATTAGGTTATTTTGTTAAAGGTAAGATTTATCATTTTTATTTAAAAATTACATTTTGAATTTCCTTTTTTTGTCGTGGAAAACTTCGTACGTACGTAGGTACATCCTGCAAAGAGTGAAGAAAAAGGAATAGCGTTAGGAAGGACATGGACTTTTTTTGTAAACAAATGATAAAATTACAACGATAATAATTTATAATATAAACCTATTTAATTATTGTATTTGAATCCATAAGAGTCATACTGACGTTATTTTGTTACTTTCTGTCTGTGGAAAAAACTGGTTACTCAAGAAATGTTATGGGACATTTTTTGCCGTTTCTTAAATTCTTACCTACTTCCTACTTGTTATAATCACCTAAATTATTATTTTTTTATCTCTATTAAAAAGTTCTATCTTTTTCCGGTAGAGTGCATGGAGTCATTTTGTGTAGTGGGTTACCCATGTGTTATATTGTGTTATGTACCTGTTTTAACTTTTTATTTGAGTAAACTTTGTGAATTTGAGCAAATAATTTATCTGAACTTGAGGTAGCAGTAACTGTTGAAGATTTTATGCTGTTATTTTTCCCTTGATTGGCAATTTCTTATTTTTATTTTCTCAAAAATATTTTGGAAAAGAATTTGGATGCTCGAATGAATTCGTTTTAACAATATGCAAACAAAGTCGAATTCTTGAAAAAAAATCTGGTGTGAACATCACACGACTTTCTATTACATTAAGTCGGACAGTTCTAAAAGTTTCACCATTCGATTCCGCGTGAAAAATCACATGAGATTGACTATTCACTTTATTATTATTATTATTATTTTTTGTTTAAAAACTCCTCAGTACTCTAAGTACCCTACGTCACTACATTTACTTGACAATACACACTTCTCTTCCCCCAATGTTTATCTTAATATATTCAACTCATGAGGCATGGAGCATGTTAAGTTCATCTTGCACATGCCACTTGGATTAACTGCCTCGACCGATCATCATAATCCTAATTCATTTTCCTAATCTCGTTAACCTCTATTAATCTTTTAGACCGATTATGTAAAATGGACCCATAGTAAATAAATAAATATTATTTAATAGTTACTTAATGAGATCATAGTTTTCTTATCTTTTGTGAGTTCATTGATTTAAGTGGTGTATTCGTTCATAATAATAAAATTATGTACCTCCGTTAATTTTTTTTTTTTTTTTTTTTTTTTTTTTTAAATTTTTTTTTTAAAAAATTTTTTCCCCCTTTTTTTTTTTTTTTTTTTTTTTTTTTTTTTTTTTTAATAGTATTGTTTTTCAAAATTTTCTTCTCCTCCTTCTACTTCTTTTAAAATTCAAACCTTAGGTCTATTTTACTAATTACTACTTTCTATTATTTCATGTTCTCCTAATTAAACAATACCACGCATAACACAATTTTCTTGAATAACTAGTTTATTAATCTAGTTTTACTTATTCTTATTTTAAATGTAAAAAAGTTCATTGTACTTTAAGTAAATATGAATGAACCGAGGGTGTGTTAGAATTACCAACTCAATTTTCTTTCTTCATTTTGTTTTATGTTTATTTTCAAAGAATATTAGTGTCTGGGTTAGTGTTGGATTCGACATCTGGAGGACAGTTAAAAATTCAAGTAAGTGAAGAGTATTATTTCTATAGGACGAAATAAGTTCCCTTTAAGACAACATATATTCTCTTTGTTAGACCTAATTGAAGGACAAAGAGATGGACAAACAACCTATCGAAAACAACAACAAATGTTTAAAACGGCGCGGCGATATTCGAGATGTTTGAGCGACCAAAACCACTGTTTCCAACGTCAACAAATTAATGACCTGTGATTTTTCTACAGTAAAAGGCTTTTCCTGTTCTAAATGCATTCGATTCTGAATAAGAAATATCTAGCAAAAATAAAAATACCAATAGCCTAATTGTGTCCTAGGTCAACAGAAATAACCGATCACACAAAATTAGGTACCTATTAAGTAGGTCTAGGTAACGACTCAATAACTTCAGCAAACATCTTGAAGGAAAACAAACATTACAGGACTTTATGGGCGAAGTATAGTGTTGGATAATTAGCATTAGCTCCTCACACTAGACATTACCTATCAATCCTACCAAGACAAACACAAGATGTTTAGATCACACAAAATTAGGTACCTATTAAGTAGGTCTAGGTAACGACTCAATAACTTCAGCAAACATCTTGAAGGAAAACAAACATTACATGACTTTATGGGCAAAGTATAGTGTTGGATAATTACCATTAGCTCCTCACACTAGACATTACCTATCAATCCTACCAAGACAAACATAAGATGTTTGCTCTGTCAGTTCCAATGACAAGGACACAGCCTAAGATAAAATAAAAATAGCACAAGGAAATAACATGAGAAAATCTCATTATTATCAATGGTTATCCTTTCAACACCACCAGATAGGTCCCATGGCTATCTCACGAGTGCATTAGTAAGTAGGTTAATAGGTAATCAAACAATTTTATTTCCCAGAACCTTCTATAAGCGGGGCATTGTGATTTTTCTCCCGTTTTGTATAATTATGTAGGTACCTCCCAGATAAATCTTTCTCCAAACGAAGATCTTGAAATCCCTTCCTATCTCGTTCTCTACGCGTGATTGCGTTGCTCATAACGTTGTTAGATTCTCTCAGAGCCTCTATAGCGATAGATCGAACATATCCCATCTGTACCAGAGTATCTACATAGTCTGCTCGCACATATTGCTTACCATCTACACAGTACCTGCATCAAATAGAAAAACATGGTAGAATAGAGGCACTTGGTAATCCTGTGATATTGATATCCACAAAAATTGTGAAAAAGCTCCGCCTTACCACAAATAATTAATGATTTTATTTTAATGGAGGAGTTGCAATTGGGAAAAAAATTGTTAATAAAAGGTCGATTCCCCGTAAAAAGTTGTGAAAAATCCAAATCTGAGGTCAAAACTCGGAAAAAGTAACATTTGAAGAAACCATTTACTGATGAAATTAAACTGTTGAGATATAGGGACTACAAGTCCTAATTTGACAGTCAAAATCTATCAAAATAGGAGTAACTTTAAAAGGTCGAAAATTCAATTTTCAATTGCCGTCCTAATGAAAAAGTTCGAAGAGTTGTGACGTCAGATTTCACGTTAAATTGCGCAGAAACGCTTGCGCACAAACAAAAGAAGCGGGAGTCATAAATTATGACGTCATCGCCTACGGGAGCGTATGCCGTGACGTCAAACTAAACGATTTACCGGTATTTTTTAAATCGATTTATCTCGCAAGGGCCTGCAACTCCTCTGTAGGACTCGTCAAACTAATTTTCTCATTCAAAACTTGTGAGGTTTTTCCCGATATTCTGATTTTCAAATTAGCAATCCCCGTTGCAAGGAAAGTTTCCTTCTGTTTTAACTTGGTCAGTGCTCTTTGTTGAAGATCCAATAGAATTGGGAGAACTTTGGTGTGATCAAGGTTAAGAGTTTGTCCAATACTGACTGACAATTCCTGGAAAATATGAAACTGGTTAAGTTGAGGAGCTCACTAAATGAGATAACTATTTACACATGCACAACTAGTGATTTTGTTGTTCATTTCCCACTGGGACTAGTGCTCAAGAGAATACTTGAGATTTTTGATGAGATGTAGGTAGTATTTAAAGCAAGTTCCCAGTTTCATGACTGATCATGAGGTTTAACTCCATACACAAAAAGCCCACTCTGAGGCTTTGGTGTAGGGGCCACTGCCCCAAAAGGGATACTTACACATGCACAACTAGTGATTTTGTTGTTCATTTCCCACTGGGACTAGTGCTCAAGAGAATACTTGAGATTTTTGATGTGATGTAATATTTTTTAAAGCAAGTTCCCAGTTTCATGACTGATCATGAGGTTTAACTCCATACACAAAAAGCCCACTCTGAGGCTTTGGTGTAGGGGCCACAGCCCCAAGGGATGAGTTTAAGCTTGTACGATCTTCATCTCATCATCTATATTTTTACGCCCGTTATGACTAGCGCTTGTGGTACTTGTGCAGAAGTCACGTCCGTAGAATATTGCTACCAAAGGAACTGGCACAAATGAGCAGTGACCAGTGGTTAGGTTAAACGCAAGAAGGAGTTTGAACAGCTTTTATAAATTTGTTTGTTGTTGTTGATTGTTGTTGAAATTGTTAAAGTGAATAATAAAAAACTAAAGAAAGAATTAAGAATTAAGAAATTCTTTCTCACAGTGTACAGAATTTTTGTAGAGCAAATTTTTTCGAGTGAATACATTTTTTCAATTAAAATTTTATGCTGATTCCAAAAATTAAATAAAAAATGGGGGTTCCCATAAAAGTGACCTATATTTGGCAAAAAATGGGCCGTTTTGCAAAAGAAATTGCAAATTTAAAAAAAGTCATTTTAATCATCAAAATTTCATCTACATGATGTCGTTTATTTCATTCCTTAATTCCTAGCCGTTTCTGAGATATAAGCGTGGTTCGCAAATCACGAACCACCCTGTATACCCATTGCATTTCCTATTATTACCTAAAGTATGTATATTACCTACCAAGTAGTTCATAGGTAAGTACCTAGTAGGTATACATAGAATACCTATACCTATGGTCTATTTCAGAGGTATAAAGTTGTCATATTTTCCATGACTGAACACGAGATTACGAATATTATTAACTTCAATGCACCTTATCAGGTGTTATCAGTACATCAGGCATGAGTGCATGACTCGAGAAAGAGAGGAGGTAAAGGTAAACGCAGGTGATACAAAAGGAAATTTAATATCAAGTTAATTTGAAGTGAGATAAAATGGACAATGCACCTTATCAGGTGTTATCAGTACATCAGGCATGAGTGCATGACTCGAGAAAGAGAGGAGGTAAAGGTAAACGCAGGTGATACCAAAGGAAATTTAATATCAAGTTAATTTGAAGTGAGATAAAATGGGTAATGAAAATAAAATAGGTACAACAGCCTACGGGCTTCAAAAATAACAACGAACAGTGTAGCTAAAGTTAAATAAACCGTTTTACATCCAATTTTACTAATATGGTCTCGTACAGGTACCGAAGTCTTTATACACAGATTTAAAATTACGGAGAAAATGTAGAAATAAAAGTACGTGGTGTTTTAAAAGTATTATAAGATCACTGATCTAGAACCAGTGACGGGGACACTGTATAAAAGGGATAAAGTCTTGACTTTTCTTAAAGCACCACAGAATATGTATGTTCAGTGTTCACATCTCGGTGTTATAAAGATCCACTCTTTATACACAGATTTAAAATTACGGAGAAAATGTAGAAATAAAAGTACGTGGTGTTTTAAAAGTATTATAAGATCACTGATCTAGAATCAGTGACGGGGACACTGTATAAAAGGGATAAAGTCTTGACTTTCCTTAAAGCACCACAGAATATGTATGTTCACATCTCGGTGTTATAAAGATCCACTAGCATTACACTGACGATCTGCCACTACAAGGCGATATTATTTAACTCCTACAGGTTTTCTCTAAAAGGAAACTCTCTGCCAAGATGATTCTAGCATCTTCTCAGTTCTTGATTGCGTAGTACGCTTCATGTAGGTATGAATATTCATGGAATCACAAGATAAGAAATCCACGTAAATTTTCCTCAGATTCATAATCAGCTGATCAACAGACGTTAAAAGGGAGCCAAAGAAGGTGACATTTGACCCACTGTTAGGTAATGCAGATGATATCATATCATAGTGAGCTGAGCACGAAGAAGCTGTGATTGAAGAGCCAGAATGTGGGGATTTTGAAAGATGAAAGTCGTACAACAAGACCAAGAGTGATCTTCGACGCATAATATATTCACTTGAGGGAAATCTACAAGGACAAGTTCCCTGACAGAGCAGCTTGTGTTGTTGGATACCCAATGTACAAGTATCTACTGGGTATTGCATGAAATGCATTCGTCTAGAGCTCATATTTCTAAGTAAATTGGCGTTCTATTAATGGTTACAAGGACAAGTTCCCTGACAGAGCAGCTTGTGTTGTTGGATACCCAATGTACAAGTATCTACTGGGTATTGCATGAAATGCATTCGCCTAGAGCTCATATTTCTAAGTAAATTGGCGTTCTATTAATGGCATATAAATATTGTTCCCAGTGCTCATAGTAATTATACACACTAGAATAGAAGGTGCTAATTTCCTTCCACCATAGCAAAAAAACCATGAAGGCTTTCCGATTTCTAGTTTGGGCAGATCGAATCGAGTAAAATAAACACAGGTTTGCTTTGCTTCCATGTTTCAACATGGTGTTCTAGTTGTGGGCGAAAATATCAGCGTGAATCCCTAAGTATGGAATAGTACCTTGGTAATGACGACATGAACCAGTAGGTGAAACAAGTCCCCAAGTCAGTCCTTGGACATTTGAATTCAAGTGAAAACATTAACGTTTCAAACAGCAAAAGTCGGAAATATATTTGGTTAGCTAGCGAAACAGATGCCAGAACTTACAAAAAATATAAAGCAGTTATACCAGTGTCTCTTTTAGTAACAGTGGAACTAGATCCCTCCCTCACAAACAACTTCCTTCCATATTTTTTGTGTTTTTCGGTGAAAATACGTTCAAGAAATTGATTACTCATGTAGACTGACTCTCATAAAATAAAATGAAAATCAGATATATTGATATGTAGAGCACTAGAGAACATTCATCCTCATCATTATCATTGCATTACTTCCTTTCCGTACGTGAAACAATGATGTTGAATAACACAGTAGTAACAACACAACAATACAAACACAAACAGCATTCAAACAATACTAGAGATCCGCATAGGGAACTGTGGACATGCAAATCAAGAACCGGAAACTAGGATGTGTGATGTGTTCAATATGGTAACCCTGGTACAGGAAGCGAGGCTGATAGACCGCAGTACCATGACATCAAATATGTGTGCTGATGAGATATTAATGGCCCAATGTAACACTGGTGTGCTGGCTGATGGCAATGGTTCACATACAAACCGGCAACAAAAAAAATGTTAAAAAAACAGCCAGAATTTCAAAGGGATAAGTAAAAGTTAAGTGAATGTGTTAAACATAATGAAGGCATGTAAGTTACTGATAAGTACGAGTAATTCTAGTAAGATAAATACATAGAACATACATTGTGAGTAATTGAGTGTAGGTACTCGTAACTTCTTTATAAGATGCTATTTAATCTGTACCTGTACCGGTATCCTAGAAGTTCTCAAATGTTCTTCCTAAGCATGTAAGGTCGTGGCTTGAGTTTAAATAAGTTGTAACAGCGATACTTAAATGTCACTTCTAGATTTTTTAATGGTTATCAGTACCTATGAACTTTCGAATTGGTTTCGAGAACTTATGGATAGGTCAGTTCAAGTGATATTGTAAGAGAAGAAACTTCAGACTTTTTTGTAAATATGTCCATGTTTTAATCCACATAGTTTTCACATTTTTTTTCCAGCTTAAAAAGCAAATGAGTCTAAAATAATGTCACTGTGAAAACTGACAATCTATTGTCAGAATAACAATCACAATTGAAGTTTTTCCGAATGATCTTTACGTTTTTATCAAAAACAAAACTGATTTAATTGTTTCTCATCAGACTGAAATGACAATGTATGGGCGTCAGTGATTCATAAATTCGAGGACTGAGGACACATAAATCAAATAATTGGGCATTTCCTGTGATGCCTTGGAATAATTTATTGGAGAAGTACCTACCAAGGACGTGTCACAGGTACATCTCTGGAGACTGAGATACAAGGGCACATTTATAGTGTGTAAAATGGTCCATACGAAGTAGACGCGCAAGAAGTTTTAACATGTTTGATGTGAAATTGGTAGATGAATTACCATGGAGAGTGATAGGTTTTCTGAATCAGCTGATCTATGTTCTCACCAGACAAGTTAACCGCGTTAGCAAAAAAACTAAGGTAGAGTTAAAGAAGAGGTAACCTGAAACTATAAGCAAAACTGTTGACATATCCAGAATAGGAAAGAGCTAACATATCTACTCATCTATTGGTAATTGGTATTAAATTTCACTTTAATCATGATTGATGTCATGTAAGCATACACATTACCAATCCCATCAAATCCACTATTAAATCCTTACATAACTCTGAAAATTACGGATAACAGGCCTCGATAGGTATTCATTTCAGTATCAGGTTTAGCCCGATAGGTTGCCTTTACTATACAAACAACATCCTCACCAAATATGATAGAGTTGCATCCTGGGAGACACTAAACTACAGCCAACACAACTTGGATCGTTGCCTAGGTACAAAACATCAGTCATTACCATAACAACTAACGTTACACGGGTAGACATAATTCATGAAATATTACACAGACAATTAACTGCCTTGTGTTCTGGTGTACACGGTGGATAGAGGCAACATTACAATGGGCGACCTTGAAGCTATAAGCAACTCTAATGATAGATGAGTCACTCTAAGTTTAGGTTTGAGTATCTCCACCAAATCCTTATTGTAGGTTAGTGTGCCGGCATATAGTGATTACTAATTAGGTACATATGGGGTAAGTTCTATTTTTCGGGAGGGGTTCTACCATTTAGTTACATGTAATAAGGGCGAGAGAGTAGATGGTACGTGCAAATATTGGGCGGCGCCCGTAGGATGGTAAAGAATGGGTCAAATGAGAACCGCTTCAGCTATACTATAAATGGATACTTCAAAAGACAAACAACGGACATGGAAAACTTACCGAGGATTCCAGGCACCTAAGTTCGAGGTTCAATGACGGTTGTATTGCCCCAAAAGGTATCTCACAGAACACCTAGAAAAAGAAAATGCCACCTTGGCTAAACAACGTCAAAGTGAAACATGACTTGGGAAACTGAGAAAATAAGTTCTTTGCAGTCAGAAGATCACTTGATAAGAAATAAATAACGGTACTAGTCACTCTCAACGCATTGAACTTTTTTCTATTATTTTTAGATCACAAAACTATTGGAAAGGAAAACTTTGAGATATTACAGCCTCCAAGTTAAGAAGACATAGAAAAAATATCACGAACGAAAACCACAAACTTTTACAGAGCAAAAGTAACGTTAATTCGACCGAGACTGCGATTAGTTTTCACGACTTACAAGGAACCATCCCGCCCAGGTGCCAAAAATTTTGATGAAAAATACCTAATTTAGAAAAAATACTTCTTTCGTCACACAAACAAAATTAAAATAATTTATTTGAATAAATAAATATACTCCAGTTGAATCACCGCGAACACCGGAGTGACCAGTCTTCCACGAAGATCGGAAACTCACTACACTAACCAACTGTGGCAACGTTACCATACGTCACAGACACCAAGTAGATACCACTCGTACCGAAACTATCAGAGTACCAGAGATACAACATCTAATACCGTACGTTCTTTGCTACAAGCGAAGAAAACTATCGCACTAAATCCTCCTGAACTGATGATGCCTTAATCCCAAGAGTAAACTTGTAACTTGTAAGACTTCTTTACAAACCCTTTTTGTTTTACTAAGAGAACAGCTGACAGAATATCAACGGTTTTTTCGCTCTGTTTCTCTCTTCAGCAAAAACTAGGAAATGTTTGAAGCAATCATACCGGAAATTAGAATTTCTATGAGCGCCTGGAAATGTAGGGAACATATGCAATAAGCAATAGATTTATCGGAGGTTTCTTCAAACTTTTTTGTTTTGCCAAAAAGTAGTAGAATAATGAAATTGTCATATGATGAAAAATTATTGGATATAAATTTCAAGATAACTTGTAATTTTCTGTACTAGAAAGAATAAAGAAAGAATGTGTTATTGTTATGCAACTTGCATTCTTCAGTAAGGAAATTAATTCATTAGCAATGTTATCACGAAATCCAAATAGCTATCTTGATTGCTCTAAGTAGAATAATGAAATTGTCATATGATGAAAAATTATTGGATATAAATTTCAAGATAACTTGTAATTTTCTGTACTAGAAAGAATAAACATGTGTTATTGTTATGCAACTTGCATTCTTCAGTAAGGAAAATAATTCATTAGCAATGTTATCACGAAATCCAAATAGCTATCTTGATTGCTCTGACATCTTGACTAAATAAATCACTAGAAGAATAAGTAGAGCATGACTGTTTTCATTTAGGGGCTCTGTTCTTGTGAATAATTTTCGTATCTTTCTTTCATACAGGCGCCTTGTCAGCCTCAGAGCAAAGTATCACTCACGTCCTAACGCATAGCAAAGGAGGCCGAGTGTTATGTCTGATGGTGGGAGGAGCACGGGAGAGTTTCAAGTGTAAACCCGGCATTTATGAGATAATTCTGAAAAGTCGCAAGGGCTTTGTACGTATCGCCTTGAAAACTGGGTAAGTCTACAAGACATAGGAGTATAATGCTTTGTCGTCCAAAAAGCTTTGGGTTCTAGACGTCTCACTACGTACCGTTTTACTGTTTCACAGGACGCCAATAGTTCCTGTGTTTACATTCGGTGAAACTGATCTGTACGATCAAGTGCCAAATCCTCCTGGCTCTTGGTTGCTATGGTTACAAGAACGCATCAGACGAGTGATAGGTGTGGCTCCCTGTATACCAATAGGGCGAGGCTTCTTCCAGTATAGCTTTGGTCTTATTCCGAGAAGACATGTACTTACTACAGTGGGTAAGTTGAAACAATTTGGTTTAATACCTCTCTGGTGTGAAGTGAAGTCTCCATATAAGAAAATTTCTTTGTTTTGTTGATCTTGAGTATCTCTTCAAAGTGACTCTCTCAATATATGTAAATGTTTGTCACTTACTGATGACTCACGTCTCTATGTCGTATCAAATCTCGTACTGAATGGGCATGAAAGTCTTAATAAGTCCTTCATTGGTGCTGAGTCTAAATTAATAAGAACATTGCTCTCTCAATATATGTAAATGTTTGTCACTTACTGATGACTCACGTCTCTATGTCGTATCAAATCTCGTACTGAATGGGCATGAAAGTGTCAATAAGTCCTTCATTGGTGCTGAGTCTAAATTAATAAGAACATTGAAAAAAAAGAACTGCTTTTTATCATTTAAAACCCGAATTTCATCTATTAATATTATTCTATTTTGTTTTCAGTGGGCGCTCCGATAGAAGTTCCTAAGGTGGAACAGCCCAGTAATGACTTGATAGCAGAGTACCATAAGAAATACGTGGATAGTTTGACGCAACTTTTTGAAGATCACAAGGAGAAATATGTGGATGATCCTAAAACTGCAAAGCTGGTTATCGAGTAGGAATGAGATCTTACGAAGACTGTATGAAAACCATTCATGGGTCAATGAACATTTGGTGCTTTTGCGAAAGCTATACGAGTTTTTTACGTGAGATAAAGGCTTTACGTGAGATCTTAGAAGGTTAAATAGATCGATTTGATGTAAACTATTATAATCTCCATAGTTAAAAAGTTGAGGAAAACAATGATGTTAAAAAAAGGTGTATTTTTGTACATTAAAATGTAACTTTAGGGTCAGTATTTTGTTTGATACTTACATATAACAATAAATATAAGTACGATGTAAATATAACACATTAGAAATTCTATTCCAGTAATTTAATAGTTTACATGTTCTTCTTAAAGAGTAGACTGGATCTACTTATTGAACTTCAAATTCAGGGCCATGTGAACTTTAGTAGCGAGCATACGAATATCACAGCTAGCACAACATACGCTCCGATCAGCATTGAATTCATAATCTGGAATACACACAAAATAAATTATGTTAGGTCACAATATTGTATATCTACATATCTATGCACATACATACTAGACTACTACAGTTATCGTGGTCAAATTCTCAAATGAATGGATGGGGTCGAGTGGTCGCGATTAGAACACATCACATGCCTCCAGGCACACTCCATTTGTCAAGGGTCTAGGCATGCCTTGCCCTTGGGATTAATTTAATTTGAAGAAACCATTTACATGCCTTGGCCGACATTCAAATTTGAGGCCTCGTGATTGATTGCCACCTTCTCCTGATCACTGACCTACCAAGTCAGGTAGCAAAACTTACTTTATCTTGAAATGCCTTGTGCTGGACACAAGAACTATAACGCAGTCTGCTGAATGTAACTGCATTGTACAGGGGAATCCACAAACGTGGGAACATCCAGAAGAGAAAGCTGTCAAAACGTTTTCTCCATAGAAATGAAGATTTGGTCACCAAATCTCTCATCTGAAAATGTAACAAGAATGATGGCTCTTATTGCGGGGAAGAAAAGGTAAGTAGGTATCATTGGTACTCAGTACGGATACTCAACATGGTTATTGAATATTACGGGCATATCCCAGCAAATGATATTACGGGCATATCCCAGCATATCTAACCAAATTTGTAATACAAAATATACCAAGTTACATAAAAAATCTTACCTCAATATAGTTGTACATGGCTAAATCGCATATGGCCTCAGCATCATGCTGCCTCACCTCTGTAAATTTAGGCAAAACCTTGCCAAAATCTTCGTCATATTGGATCATCAAATCTTGGAGAATGCAACAATCTTCAAACCCCTAAAATAAAATGAAAAGCATCAATAATCAATATTAATAAATAATATAAAATAGTACATCAATACCTTTTCGAAGAGAAACTATAATATTATGTCATCGAAGGCTAATCAAAGCAAGCGAATAATAATGGGTCTAAAAAAGACAATGAAAAGAAAATACGTAGTTCTAATGGCTAATTTGTCTGATTTAGCTGTAGAAATTCAAGGTGATACTTACAGCATTCATTCCCTGACCATAGAATGGTACCATAGCATGAGCAGCATCTCCAATGATGAGAACTTTGTCATTTTTGTGATATGGATTACACTGAGAAAGAAATTGAAAAGATGTCAGTTATCTTTACCAAAATTACATTCGAGTTCTAAGCCACATACTGATGGAAAGAAAATCCAGATTTATTTCCAAATGCTGAGAAAGAAATTGAAAAGATGTCAGTTATCTTTACCAAAATTACATTCGAGTTCTAAGCCACATACTGATGGAAAGAAAATCCAGAGACTTTTATTTCCAAATTAGTTCCCCAGTAATTCGATATTTCAAAATTTCTCTTAGGAATGAACCTACTTTTTACCGAGCAGATTTACCTTGATAGAAATGAGAGGAGCCGCTTTTCTTGAGAAGAAATCCGCCACTAATCTTTCCGCACCAATGAGTGGAATAGCATCCGGGAAATATTTGTCAAAAAAGTCAAGAAGAGCTCTGGCTGTACCGAGGAGACCAAACTTCTCGAACGGCATAAATAGGGTTACAGTCCAAGAATGATCTTGATTAGGAAGGGCGATCATCATGAAAGTACCACGCGGCCAAATGTGCAAAAAGTTGGGGTCCATCTGAAACTATGGCGGGGACGATGGAAAAATCGACAAAATTTCATTTTCTAACTTCAAGCATTTAAGTTTGAACTTCATATACCTACAACAGGAAGTATTCGTTTGGAAAGTCCGTTTTGAGAGATCTTGATTAGGAAGGGCGATCATCATGAAAGTACCACGCGGCCAAATGTGCAAAAAGTTGGGGTCCATCTGAAACTATGGCGGGGAAGATGGGAAAATCGACAAAATTTCATTTTCCAAGTTCAAGCATTTAAGTTTGAACTTCATATACCTACAACAGGAAGTATTCGTTTGGAAAGTCCGTTTTGAGTCAGTGAAATTCATGTTGGATATCTATGGAAACCTTATGATGCATCATTCGCTGTAATCATATCGCTTGTGTTTTTATCGGATATCAATTAATTGTTCTGTATAGTCTCAAGAAAATTTAATGTTTAATAAACATCGGACAAAATCAAACATATCTAGCACCAAAAAGGATTGAAACTTCCTCCTCAGTTGAGCAAAGTTATGTAACAGCACCGACGCGACGGGTTAAAGTTGAATTTCGAGTAAAGTGTCGACCTCTGTTGGTAAAAATGATGAGCCCTTTGTTTTTCCTAACTCAAGTCGGATTCAGAATTTCGTTATTTATTTTTAGACACCTAGATTTGAGAGCATTGGATCCTAGATGATGAGTTTAGCTGAGAAATGTTCCAAATAGCAAAATAAAAAAAGCAAAGCGAAATCAAAATTCTTTTACTTTTTGACGGGAGTATCGTGAGTGCGAGTGTGTGGTGCCGTGAGGTGTTTTTGGGATCTTTGAATTCCAAAAAGGGAGGGCAATGATACGATGGTCGAGGACGATTTGGTTGGGGTCTTTTTTAGCTCTCCTACTAATAGCTGTTAGTAGTGTGGATGGTAAGAAGCAGGTGACCCCCGAACCGTCCCCGGTCAAATCTACGAAACTTAAAGAAAGTGAACCTGAAATCGAGGAAGTTACTGCGAAACAACTGGAACGAGTTCTCAACGAAAAAGATTTTGTGGCTGTTTTTTGGTGTAAGTCTTCTTCTGGATTTATACCTGACTTTCAATTAACCTGGTCGCGTGATGTTTTTCATAATCATTTTAACCACATGCATGGAAACCAACAGAGAAAGTATATTTCTCAAAAATCAAGAGCATTCACCTTATTTTGATGTCAAAGCAATGTCAATGTGATTTTTTTATTTTTTAACCAAGATAATATGTTTATCAAAATTTGTAGGCTTTCATGTCCAAATTAAGTCAAAAGCTCATTACAACAAAAACCATTTGTAATATCGTATTTAATGGTTTGCTCTGTACCTACTGAGTCAGATTAAAAAAAAAAAAAAATACTCCCACATCACTGTGACATTATGAATCTTGTGACATTGAACATTAACCTATAACAAAATTCCACATGAGGAAATTCGAGAGTACCTAATTAAAATGAAATTCTGTAATAATCTATTAATGCAATGAAAAATTGTTCTAACATGTATAATGCATAAGTGTAAACAAAAAACGAAATTGCTTTATTTTAATAGAACACAAACATATTCTTGAGAGAGAAAAAAATTGCACAACTTTCCATAAACATATTCCAGTTTCTGCTCCATTTTAAACGACTATTTTCTTTGCACAAAGATTTTTTTTTTTTTTTTTTTTTTTTTTTTGTAAAAACACATCTATTATTCTGATAACATAACCAACCATGGGCTGAGGAACAAATCAAATGTTCAACGGTCATGTTTCACTTTAACTTATTTGAAATTAATCTTTTCCGTTAAACCTACCTACATCCATTGTGCTTAATTTTTCATACAAAATATCTTCTCTTGAAAAAATTGCTTCAAAAATACTGGGTTATTTACAAGTAAAATGTCTAAAAAGTTCTATAGGGTATCTTCTAGATGTGCAAAGATGTACGAATAACGAATAGTCTTCTTATCAATAACTTTTACGTTTTGTATAGAAGATTCCGATGAGTATCAACAAGTCGCTATCAAGTCCCATTACATTCCATAGAAAAACTACTCATTACTACCTACACATTTATTTTTCAAGAACAAGAATAAAGCATTATGACCCCAAAAAGTACAATTTATACTTCATTTTTATTCTCTTTACTTCATTTCAACGATTTTTCGTCATGAGGACTTTGCAGTTTACTAATTGTCTGCTCATCCCATGGTCCGTTGAACTTGACCTATCGATCAAGTCCCATTACATTCCATAGAAAAACTACTCATTACTACCTACACATTTATTTTTCAAGAACAAGAATAAAGCATTATGACCCCCAAAAAGTACAATTTATACTTCATTTTTATTCTCTTTACTTCATTTCAACGATTTTTCGTTATGAGGACTTTGCAGTTTACTAATTGTCTGATTTGTCTGCTCACCCCATGGTCCGTTGAACTTGACCTATCGATTTCATGCAACCATTTTTGCACACGTATAACCGTTTCTTATAATAAAATTATCACCGACACGTTGTGCTCTCATTCATTTTCTAAAACAGATGTAGCAAAATCCGTGATGGAAGTTAATTTTGTAATCCACGCTTCTGAGGCTGTGCTTAATGGAGACAATGTTTGAATCGTGTAGGAGTCTATGTATGAGCGTTATTTTTAGAATATTAAAGACGATAGCGTTTTTTTCTCTTTCGTATATGATTTTATTATTTTGCTTTTTATTATTCTCTATGAAATGTGCGTGCGTAATGTAGGGTAATAGGTGAGATATGACGTGAAAGCAGCTTGTGAACTTGTAGTCCATTGTTAGGAAGGTTAGATAAAAAGTAGGTTAAGATCAAAACAGCACCAGCGACTGGAACCTTTTTTTTTCAATATTTAACAGTTTGCAACTGTCTGACTTGTGAGTTAAATTCATGCCGAAAATTTGCCCATAAAACTAGGATTTATGGGAAATACATTTAGTTTTATGGAATTTACACATATCTGAATGGAGACGGGGAAGAACACATTGTAAAACATATGAGATACAAAAATACAAAATGATTTGCCTACATTTCTTTCAAGATGAACTTGCCAAACTAAATTTAGCCCATTGTTCAAATCCAGTGGGACATGAAGTACGTAGCTCACCAAATGCAAGATCCTAAAAGAACCAAAACCTAAACTTAAACTGTCAGGCTTAAATATACCTACGGAATTGAAAAAGATAATTACAATTAACAGTGGTTATTACTCTTATCATATTAATGTCTTGTACTCTGAGTTTTAATTGGTCCAGGATGTAAGGACTTTGTATTTTGTTTTTGAACACCTTTTCAATGAGTTTAATGAATTCGGATTCTCTTATAACCACTGTTAATTGTAAAAAGATAATTACAATTAACAGTGGTTATTACTCTTATCATATTAATGTCTTGTAACTCGTATCCACAGGGTCAGGCAGAAAGCCGATATTTATTACGTATTTTGATTTCAAGTCAAAGTTTGCTTTTGTAGGTACTCATTTTCTGCATTATCTGCATAAAATGCATTTGCCAATCTTAGTCAAAGAAGAGAAAGAAATAAAATTCTTTCTAATATACACAGTAGTCAGATGAAGTTCAAAGTTCGTTTCATAAGCAAAGTGTAGCTTTGAAAAAGTTCATCCTGTAGTCCTGTATGAAGAAGTTAAACAATTTAAATGTTTTACAACTTACAGTTTCCTAGTCAATGCTTTTTTTTTACAACAAAGAGGCATTCTTCATTTAGTTTTTGAAACTTTGCTATTTTAATATTACGAGTCTACAGTCTCAACTACATGGAATCGATTTATTGGCTTTATTGAAATTTTCAAGAAAAAAAAAAAGGAAGAGATTTTTTATGATCTATTTTATGTGAAAAAATTTTCATCAATCATAACAACATTTGCTTATTTTTCATATCAAATTTATTAGGTCAAAGAGTTTCTTATTTCTAATCTTACTGGATGACTCATAGAGTATTTGTTTCTTTAATTTTACCAGGTGGATCAAATTATTGGTACTGTTGAGAATGATTCGAGTTGGATAGGTTCAAATTGAAACCATCAAATTCAGGAAATGAATCTCGACGAAGAAAGTGATCAGAGAATCAAACCATTTAATCAGACGATAATTCCTATTACATATTAAATTAAGGCAAGAGAAAAAATATATCCTGAAAATGAATAAAGGACTTTTTGCGATAAACTTACAAAGCATTGTTTGAATTTTTGGATTCCCATTTTCTTAAATTCGGTCAAGGTGGAATAAAGCGTCTGTCGATATTGAATAATAATTTCTGTTCGAATAAGCAAATAAATTATTATTGAAACTCTGGGTCGAGAAGAAACAGAAAATCATGAATGATGATCGTACATATTTTGTTTTCATATTTGTTTTTGTTATTGTCATCAGCCGCGATGTTGAAATTTTGCCCAACGAGCCAACCATTTTAGGAGAAGCAACAGAGAAATATAGGGTGATACAAGCTCCCAAGCAGAATAAATTGATTTTGAAAAAGGTTAGAAATACTCGTACTATCTCTGGCACCTACATATGTATGATGCAGTTATTGTTGAATAAAGAGCTTTAATTTGATAGTGTTGAATGATTGAGTTGACCATTGAATTTTCATCAATTTTGGCAATAAATTACTATAGAAATCTAAAGATAAACCACATGTCATTTGTTCCGTAGTCAAACTTGTTTCCTTCATAATTATGTAGACAGCCAGTGAAGAGACACAATATGCAAAAACAATTAGATGCGAGATGATCCAACAACCAAATCAAAGCACCTTTTTCCAGATATAGCTACAAAGAACTATTCTCAGATATCTGAACCTGTAAAACATAAATTGCTGAACAAATTTACACATACATACAACCAAAATTGTACAACCCCTACAAATTTTCCTTAGGTTTAATTTTAAAGTCTATTTAATTTTCATAGGATAAGCGACCCTATAGAAAGAAAAATAGGTAAGATACCTACACTACTGAATAAATTATTTATAAACACCGCCATTATACACACGGTGTATATCTGTATATTATACAGAGGGTATGCTCGTGTATAAAACAATCGTTAACCGTCTTCGCCACAGTGCCAATACAACTAGCATTGTCCAGGATGAAAATTAATGGTGCACATGCCCCATTTATTCCTCAGATTCTATTGGGTCGACTGAACTAACTTGGAATTTATTTATTTTTTATTTATTTATTATTATTTTTTTTTTTTTTTTTTTTGAAGGGGTTTAAAAAAAAAAAAAAAAAAAAGAGGGACTTAAGACAACTTATATTAATCTTTCACAAAGATCAACTACCTGCGGGTACGTGCTTTCTAACGACAATCTTGAACCCTAAATGGAAAATTTTGCATACTTAGCGGACATGGTTTTTAATGAACAAACATCGGGCTTGGAAATCGAATATCCCGTGAAAAGGGCGGCGCCCCGCCTAAAATAGGACTACCCTACTACAAGAAAGAGCCTTGCCGACCGAAAGAGGATAGGACAGAAGGAAGAGAGAAGGCTAGAGAAGCCTGCTATCTGGAATCAACAATGTCAGGGAGACAG